>NW_008705459.1:561448-562268 GCF_000326865.2 Helobdella robusta | reverse complement strand
ATATAGAAGATATTTAATGCAAAATGTGCACACACATTCAAAGAAATTTGCATATATATATATATATATATATATATATATATATATATATATATATATATATATATATATATATATATATGTTGGTAATAGACCATAATTTTTACAATATTCTATAAATTCTACCGAATGTACCAAACATATTGACGCCAAACATTTGGTAGAATTTATAGAATATTGTATATATATATATATATATATTGTCCTGGTTATGACATTAAACTGACCCTCACTGCCTTGTGAGTGATGTTGGATCATCAAAGGCTAGGCCCACCGCTTATAACTGTGGTTGCGTAAGGATGGGCGTCCTGCGTAAAAACTAGCCAAAAAATAATACTTATGATGACGGAAATAACAATGGCCCTCAGTATCTGGCAGAAGAGGGTGCGAAGAATCTCCGGAGACCCAGTCCATGGGGTTGTGGTGCAAGGCCCTGTGGATGGTCTGGCTACTGGCACCCCACTCTATAGTGTGGCGGTGCAAGGCACTATAGATGGAAGGACTACTTGTAGACCAAGGGGTTGGAAGTTTGGTACCTGGAATGTAGGCACGTTGACAGGAAGAAGTTTGGAAGTGGTGGAGGAGCTGCAGAGGAGAATGGTTGACGTGGCTGCATTACAGGAGATCAGATGGAAAGGTGAGGGTACAAGGTTTGTGGGGGCTAAAGGTGGAAGATATAAGTTGTGGTGGAAGGGGGATGATGGTACGGGAGGAGTTGGTGTGATGGCAAGAGAAGAGTTGGTGGAGAAGGTGTGGAAGTGAGGCGGAGAAGCAATGGGTA
>NW_008705459.1:559650-561398 GCF_000326865.2 Helobdella robusta | reverse complement strand
GTTGAATGAGTTTGTGGTGTTGTTGAGTGATTTGAATGGTCATGTGGGGGCGGATGCAGACGGATATGAAGGTGTACATGGGGGATGGGGATATGGTATACGGAATGAGGAAGGGCGTAGAGTGTTGGAGTTGGCGGATGCACATAGCATGGTGGTGGGGAATACTGGGTTCACAAGGGAACCAGTGCGATTTATTACTTATAGGTCAGGGGAACATAGATCGATGATAGACTATATATTGGTAAGGGCCAAACATAGGAAGTATGTGAAGAATGTGAAGGCGATACCTGGTATGTTGCAGCATAGTATGGATGTGACATCAAAAGAAATGGGGAGGAGGAAGAAGGATAAGTTTGTGGCAAAGAGAAAGACATGGAAGTTGCAGGATGCAGAGGTGAGGAAGGCATTTGAGGTGGCTGAAAATTGGGAGAGTGGTAAGGATGGAAATGTTTGGGAGAGATACAGGGACTGTGTGTTGGCTACGGCAGATAAAGTATGTGGATGGACGAAAGGAAAGTGTAGGCATGGTGAGACGTGGTGGTGGGATGAAGATATAAGAAGGGTTTTGGAAGTCAAGAAGGAGAGGTTTAGGGTATGGAGAAGGGACATGACAGAGGAAGCGGGGTCTGAGTATAGGAAGGCTAAGAAGGTTGCAAAACAGGCAGTGGCAACTGCAATGACGAAAGCATCAGATAGGTTAATGAAGGAAATGGAATGCGATGTGAGTTCGAGAAAAATGTTCAAAGTAGCAAAGCAGTCAATGAGGGATAGGAAAGATGTTATAGAGAATGGATGTGTTTGGGATGGATCTGGCAAGTTGTGCATAGATGAGGAGGAAAAAGCTCAGGTGTGGAAAGCTCATATGGAAAGGTTGATAAATGAAGAGAATGAGTGGGATGGAGATGTGGAATCCGCGGTCACACACGGACCTATAGAGAAGGTGACAATGGAGGAAGTAGAGAAAGCAGTTAGAGAAATGAAACTAGGTAAGGCTACAGGGGTTTCGGAAGTGGCGGCAGAACATATAAAAGCGAGTGGGGTGATAGGAAGTGAAGTTATGATGAGAATTGCTAACAGTATGTTTGATGATGAAGGTATACCTGAGGATTGGCGACACAGTGTGTTGGTGCCGCTGTATAAGGGCAAAGGAGATGTGAGAGATTGTGGGTCATACAGGGGTGTGAAATTACTAGAGCACGGAATGAAGGTAGTGGAGAGGGTGCTTGAGAGGAGGTTGAGAAGTATGGTGACAGTTAATGAAATGCAGTGTGGGTTTATGCCTGGTAGGGGAACGGTGGATGCGTTGTTCATGGTGAGAATGTTGCAGGAGAATTATAGAAAGAAGAAACGAAGATTGTACTTGTGTTTTGTGGATCTAGAAAAGGCTTTTGATCGAGTACCGAGGAAGGTCATTGAATGGGCGTTGAGGAAGAAAGGAGTGAATGAGAGACTTGTTAAAGTTGTGATGCAGCTGTATGAAGGAGCAAAGACAAAGGTGAGGGTTGGAAGGGGGATGTCGGACGCTTTTAGTGTTAAGGTAGGAGTGCATCAAGGATCAGTGTTATCACCGTTTCTGTTTGCAATTGTGATGGATGTTGTGTGTGGAAACATAATGGAGGGGTTGTTATTTGAGATTTTGTATGCAGATGATTTAGTCTTGATGGCTGATAGCATGGAAGAATTGCAGTTAAAATTTGACAGATGGAAAAGTGTTATTGAAAAGAAAGGGTTAAAAGTTAATATTGGTA
>NW_008705459.1:544436-559096 GCF_000326865.2 Helobdella robusta | reverse complement strand
TGGATGGCGTCGAGGGGTATTTCGGTTTCATCATAGGTAACCAAACGGCAACCCCCGATCTCGGGGAAAATGCCGTCTAAACGTGTGTTGTTGTTGTTATATGTATATATATATATATGTATATATATACATATATATATATATATATATATATATATATATATATATATATATATATTAGATAAACTAAATGATATATTAGTCAGTCACAAAACACTTTTCCAATCACAGGAGTAGTTAAATGAAACCTCATATCAGAAAGCATCCAAACATTTTTTACCATCATTAATCATTTATTAGATACATGTAATTTTTATAAACAAACCAAATAATTAGTTGAACATAACCTGAAAATGTATTTTAAATCACTAAATTTGCATAGATACGTGTACACATACACACACACACACACACACACATATATATATATATATATTATTTAGAAATATTTATATAGCGCAAATTAAATACTTCAAAGGTGCCATCAAACGTGAAACAAACAAAATAACGTGTGCGTGATCAACATAAATTAAAATATTCAAATTTAATGTTTTTAATTCTTTTTTAAATGTCACAAAATTAATTCCGGGTCTTCTTTATGAAATCGGTAGGCCATTCCAAACCGTCGGACCCGCAACCGCAATATCTCTTGCACTTTTTCTTAGATGCCTAGCTGGAACCGCCAAAAGATTCATATTATCTGATCTCAGATGAAAACATGATGCAGATGCCTTCGTGGAAAATTTATCTGAAATGTAAGCCGGTGACATTCCATTCATGGATTTGAACAGTCACTGCAATTTTAAAAATTATTCTTTTCTCAATCTTTAACCAGTGAAGTTCATTCAATATTGGCGTTACATTATCAAATTTCAATTTTCCAGTTACACGTTTTGCAGCCCTCTATTTTGAACCGACTGAAGAATGGCAATTGATCTATCAGGCAAGTTAAAAAAACAGATTGTTGCAGTAGTCCAGCCGTGATGATACAAACGCATAGACCAGATTTTCCAATGCTGATCTGTCTAGCAAATGTCTAACTCGGTATAAATTTCTTAGATGAGTAATGCTGGAAACTGAAATCATCTTGATGTGGTCTTTTATGGACAGTCTATCATCCAGCAACACCCCCAAATTAGAAGCTGTTTTACTGAAAGATATATTTACATCTCCTACTTTGATTGAAGTGATATTCATCCTTGATAACTGATGCCATGTCCCAACCGGGAGGAACTGAGTCTTACATTGGTTTAACTTTAACGAATTATCTGACATCCAACGGCCAACATCTGACATACATCTGCTGAATCTGTTCACCTCGTCTGCAAATGAATCTGGAAAACTGGTGATCATATATATATATATATATATATATATATATATATATATATATATATATATATATATATATATATATATATATATATGTATATATATATATATATATACATATATATATAAAGATCACTGCGTTTTCGGCATTACTCAACTTGTAGTTGTCTGTCTATATATATATATATATATATATATATATATATATATATATATATGATATACATGTGTGTCAATATCTTTATATCTTTTGTTGTTGAAATTTTCGAAAACTCTTCTTAGGTACAACCTCGGCAAAGGATTGATGGCGTTGAAAAGTATGGAAAGAATAAAAATGAACAGCTGGTACCGCGTGAGTGTCTCGAAGTTGCAGACAGTCCTCATGATGAAGATCAACAACCAACTGCCTTACAACAAGAGGGAGCCATCCACCTTGCAACTCATCAACTCCATCAAAACTATCTATTTAGGATTTCCGCCATATTTATCTTCGAGGTTATAATTTTTTATTCTGAATTGCATGTTACGCTATTTTGGTTATTTGAAATACTTTGAAATAAAAAAACTTTTGTATAAATTTGTGATTAACTTTTTATTAAACTCACTGCAGTTCCATCTTTTGATTCGTTTCTTATTTATAAAAAAATGATATTGCGAAATGCGGCGTACAGACATACGCCACTCAAACACATTATAGTTGATGAATATGAATGACAAAACTTGTTAGGAGAAAGAGAATAGGGCTCGGGTCGGGAAGCATCCAAGGTTGCATAAAGTCTTTCAGCATGAACAGCAGTCGGTTGTTCGTTGATTATAAACTGCACGATGAACGAGGAGCCACTGACATCAAGGAGAGGCATCTCATTGGTTGGTCCACACGCTTTCTTCTTTAAAATTATTATTTTTCAACGTTAATTTTAATTAAGAGACTCGTGTATATTTTATTAAAATTTTGAGGTGATTGCTTTTTTTGCTTTTGAAATTAACACAATGTTTTCTTTAAACTTGCAAGATGTATGCAAGCAGTCAGCATGCTCCAAGTTTCCATGCGAGCATGCTGGCCAGTGCAACGACATTAATGATGGGTTGAGTTTCAGATGCGTTTGCAAAGCTGGATACTCAGGTTAATTGGATAACCATTTTTTATTTTAATATTTCAGATTTGTATTTTATCAATCTTAATATTATTATTGTCATTATTATTTCTAAATATGTAAATTACTACATTTAATATTATAATTACTACTAATAATACTACTACCTATAATAATAATTATAGTTTTAAATGTAATTATTTTTATTATTATTATTATTATTGCTATTATAACGTTGTCATTATTATTATTTTTGTTGTTGTTGTTGTGGTTGTTGTTATGTTTAGTGTTTAGAGCTTTTAGAGTCGGTTGATGATGAATCCAAGGTTCCACCAAATCGCAAAGAGATTCATCCAAGTACTTTTCTTAGAGTGCCTGCTATACACAGCAACGAAATTTTTTAAACCTCAGTCAGAGCTTAAATTCCAAGCAATTCATTCATCAAGTTTTCCAGATTTTTATTTACCGCTTCCAAGGTTCCTAACACCACGGAATGATATAATCTTAGGGTGCCACATTTTTTGAATTTCTATTTCAAGATCTTTATTTTTACAAACTTTTTCAAACGCTTTGCATAGCATTCAGGTCATCAGGTCCATCATTAGACACATTTTTCCTGTCTTATCATGAATTATTATATCCGGTCTGTTCGCTGGCATGTTTTGGTCGGTGATTATTGAAGTGTTCCAGAAGATTTATCCATCGATATAATTTGAAACTTTCTGGAGTTCATGTCTATAATACTCTGTAATCACTTCGAGGCCAACATGTTTGCTTATTATCCAGTGAACGCAAACGGCAATTTTGTTGTGCTTTTTTAAATATTCAGTTGAAAACATCACACTGCACCCAGAAATCACATGAGTGACGCTTTCGATCTGGTTATGATACATTCTGCATAGACCATCTAAGTTTTGTTTTAATAATTTTTTCTGAAAATTATTTGTGTTTAAGGCTTGTTGATAGTATTTTATTTTTGACCTTTTTTCCGGGGTTGTTTTCTAAAAACTCAGTATAAATTTTTATCCTAATATCTCTATCGAGAGAGTGATGATTTTTTATCTTTATATTTCTTTGAAATTAAGTTTTTTTCATTTTCGTCAACTTTTGTGGCAATTTCAAACATTTTGTTTCGTTTTGTTTGTATGTACGTGCGGAGGTCTATCATTTTCAATTCGTATGAGGCCTCTCTATCCATCATTTCCAATAAAATGCAGAAGTCAGCATCATCATTAGGCTGATGTGCTCTTCCTTTAGCAAGTAGTTTTCTTGTTTTTCTGTCAATTGTTTGCAGTCCTGATATCCGCGATCCAAGAGTTCTATAGCTCTACCTGATAGCTCTGATGACTGGGATTGCTAGACTATTCATTAATACAATAATAATAATAATGTGAACACAGGTGTTATTCAATAAAAAGAGCCATCAATATAATAAAATAAAATGATAAAATAAAATCAGGTAAATAAAAGAAAATAGAATAAAAAAATGGAGATAATCTGCAATGCTCGTCATTTATAAAATTTTAAAATGAATGAGTACAAGGAGAAATAAAATAAGTTTCAACTGCAGTCACGGTCACAATAAATAGCATATGACGATGATATTGACGTGTTTATTAAATTATTGTAAAATTGATCGGACCAATTTACGTTGACAAGTAATAAGTGAAAATGTTTAAAGAAACCTAACGGAGAAATTTAAAAAGTTTTAATTATTGTTTTTAAGTGTTTTTAGTGTCAATCAAGTTGTTATTGAGTTTTTGAGAATATTTAGATATTTTATAGTCCCTGGATTTTGAGGTTTGACTCGTGGCAGACCGTCAGTTCCAGTACTTCGATCGTGTCTCAATGGAAAAGAGTAACATCAGGACAAAATGATTTGAACAGAAATGATACTGGGAGAAATTTCTTGCTGTTCGTTTTAGCAAAAATTGTCACCTCTGGCTTTGCAGACGATCTGATTTCTTCCAAAGTCAAAGATAATATTTTATTGGACGATTTGTGAATCTTTTTAGAGACGCTGCTAAACTACAAATTGACAAAACACGCTTGTTTGTTTGGAGTGTATTACAAAGCGGACACAGCGCCTTAGACGACTTACCCCATCTGGATAGGTTTGCATTTGTAGGAAGTTGTTTAATAAAGCTTTCATTAGAAATTTGAATAAAACCTCTTGGAGTTTGGCAGTGAATTTTAACCAACGGGCAACTTGACTTGCGAGAATGTGTTCTTCAAGGTAGCCTTGACAGATGGCTGAAATAGGATTCCTGTTGGCTAGTCTTTAACGCTTGGAATGTTTCACATCTTTGAATGAGGAAGCATTTTGTCAATCTTAATGTGGCGTTGTAGGATTCACTCCAAAAGCAGTTGATGTTTTCGTCATGGTGAGTTTTAAGATAATTGCGAAGTTTAATTCTAAGTGACAGCAAAATTTGTAGTGATCTGATTTGCAGCCCTCTCGATTTTTAAAAGAGTGATTAACATTCGGATACACAGCTGCTGACTGGCTATGACAGCTATTTCTTATTGCCTCCGTGACCAAGGTGTCCAGTCTTTCTGTAATCTATGTCTACGGAATATCATACGTGCGAAGCTCAAAGGCTAATTGTGCTGGAACGAACCTTCGTAATATTTGTAGCTTCCATTGGGGCGCTGTGTTCAACTCGTTTATGACTGATAGCAAATTTTAAGCTTTTTAATCATCAATTCTTTTGCTTTTGAGTTGCCACCGTCAAAATCATAAATCCTGTCAAGGTATACAAAATGATCGTTCATTTCAACATGAGGGATGAGTTTGTCTTCAACAGTCAGCGTCGGGTGAAACTGTTCATAGCCGCTTTTCATATTTTAATCTTTATTCTAATTTATCTTCATATTCGTGCCAGTAGCTTTACACTAAGCTTGGTTCAATTGAATTAATTTTTGAGCACCGTCCGTGTTGTTTGCGATGATGGCTGTATCATCCGCGAATAGAAGCCAAGAGGTGGATTTCAAATTGGTCGTCGTTCCCCAAATGTATCCGCATTGTTGATGTTCTGACCTCTCAATTAATTTTCACAACGGATTAAAGCACAGACTGAAAATGAATGGCGAGACTGGATCGCCCTGAAGGACACTTCGTCTGATATCGAAGGAGTAGCGTAGCCGCTTCCTGAAACTTGTGTAGTCCGAATATATGAATTTAATTAAATTACTTATTTGCGATAGAATAATAATAATAGTAAGGATAATGAAAATAATATTGGTTCCGTATGCCAAAAAAAATAACATTCATACTAGCTCTAAAATGTATTAATGGAATAATGGAACAAATAAAAATTATTTTCTCAAATACAAATATAATTTGCTCAAAAATTTAGAAGATTTTTACGTTTTCCAAACGTCATAGCTCCAAATCTATCAATCAATGAAATGCCATTTCCGCGAGGTTCAACGGCCCTTTTCAATAAATTTTACAAACAAACAAATGGATCTTGAGATCGGCTCTGAACTTCGTAAGTAGTGGCGAAGTAATAAAAAGAAAAGCTAGAGAGTTCCAGAAAAAATTTAACAGGAGTTAAGAAGAAGTGAGAACAACAAGACGATCGTAAACCCGGGGCATTTATGTTTAATTAACCCTCAATTGGTACTTGCAAAAACATTCGTTCTTGGTATTTTGGGTGAATTTGCACCCTTATTTAATTTTTCAATATAAATCAGTATTAACAAATTTTTTTTCTAAATTATAGTTAGAATACTTTTTCAACTAAAAACCATGTGTTAAGCATTTGATATGCTATGAAATAACGCAATAAAACTGGTTACGGTGGTACGTAGAGACATTCGCATACTCGATGTAAGTATGATTTCAGTTCTAGTATCAATATAATGAAATGTCGAAACAAATCGCATGCAAATGTTTTTCAATGTTTCTTCAAATTATATATTTAAATAGGACAAACATAGAATATGCTAATATGCGGGCCTAGAGCACATGTCACAGAAGTTTCATATTTTCCTGTCACGCTCGCGCGAGCACAGTTGACAACGTTTCTTTGTCATTTTCACTTTGCCTGGTTTTTCACTTCTTATTTTTGCAATATCCAGTTTTAGAAATATATAAAGTTCTATAAATGTATGATAGGTTTTCTAAAGCGAATAGAATTGTCCAAACGTTTGCTAATTAGCGACTCGTCAAAACATTCTCCCAGATTGACGATTACGGGGCTTTGCCGAGCCAAAAAAACTAATAATAATAACAAATTGGCAAAATGTACAGCTCCAGCTGACTTGTTCTAATCGGAGTTGTTGCACATCCAAATCATGAAACAGCAATGACAGCTTGTCGAGCATGTTAAAAAACAAGATCATCGGCCGTCTGATGATTTCCCTTCACAATGATTGAAGCCAAATGATCTGTTATTGACGCCACTTTTAGTAGAGTTATAAAAAAGGATCACCTCCGGTTTTTCAACAGATTTGTCATGATGCATTGTGGACTACAGTACTAGACTTTTTTGGGTACATATAACATCAAAGTTTTGTTACAAAGTGATATTTTTTTGTTACAAGTCCAAGTATTTTAGGCATTGCTTGCTTCGCATCACGTATATTTGTTTATTAATATTTATTCAATAATTTATTTAATAAAAAGTCTAATCGTATTAGCAATGTTAGAGTTAATTGTATAGTATATCAACATTTTAAGTAACGTTTGTCTGGGGTGCAAAATGCACCTCCCCCAAAAAAATATTCCGATCAAAATTAATTTTAAGTTTTTTTTTACAATTTTATGCGTGAAAATATGACAAAATGTTATCTTAACAATGTCCTACAGTATGACTGCTGTAGTTTTGTTAATAACAAAGTAGTAGCCATAGACGGTTCCAGTTTGAGTTGAGGGTTATATGTCTGACGATTTATATATAAATCGCAAAATAACCATAAATAACAACAATTTTTTAATTTTTTTGTTTTGTATAGTGCTTTTATAGCTTAATAACTTTTATAGCTTTGTCAAAAAGCAAAAAAAGTGTTTTTCTTCTTTAAAAAATAAAATTAATTTTAAAATAGGCAAAAAATATTTCAAAAGTCAATTTTTGTATAGTTTTTCATTTTCAAATTTGTCAAAACGTCGGCTATTAAATCAATTTTCAAAAATGATTTTTGGAAATTTGATTTATAATTTGGATTAAAATAGAAGTTGTTAAAAAAAAGTTAGAAAATTTGAAAAATAAATGTAACAATTTGATAATATCGATTTAATTTAACCAAATTTGTATAAACAAAAATTTCCTGCCTAAATTTACTGATATGCATATATTGGGTAGAATGCAAAGTTATGTCAGTTTTGTTATTGAACCTTTTTTTTATAAATAATTTAATTGTATTAATAATATAATGATTTTATATAAATAAATAATAATTTAAGGCGTTGTTGTTTTTAGCATGGTTAGTGTCCTGTTATTTGTACTATCACCATCAATACCATTGTTGTGGCCATATTGTTATCACTGTCGTTTCCTAACTATCTTACTTGTGTCACAAATTGGCTATGTGGAACGATGTATTTCAAACTGTAGAGCGATGAATTTTGTTGAGTAAAAATTTTTATACTCATAATTTTCCAGGGACAAACTGCCAAACGGAAACCGTCTACACAGCCTCTCCATGCGATTCCGATCCGTGTCTCAATGGTAGCACGTGTGAAGATGTCGATGGAGAAATATTTCGCTGTTCATGCAAGCCTGGATATTCAGGTGCCAGGTGCCAGATAACTGGATTCATCTACGTGCATTGATGAGCTACTTCATGACTCATGTGCATTACGTTAAATGTCCATTGCCACAATAAAACGACTCTATTAAAGATAGTAATAACTGTTGTCGTAAAATCAATGAAAAGCAGACGTAGATTGGAGAAAATGTAAATACTATCCGTTCTCTGTTTTTGTTTTATCCTATTCAATTAAATAACTGCCTTGTTATAAAACATTTATCAATATGATCTGCCGCCTTCCTTTCAATGGTTCTTATGGTTTCAATAACACTTTGCATTGGAAGCAATTGAGCAATGATGTTTGAGAGGAAAAATACTGTGCATTTCTATAAATTATCGAAAAAATATCGTGCAGTTTATTGAAGCTCTGTGTTGTTGCATTTAAAATATGTCAACCTTTTCAAACAACTTTATCAAATAACGTTAAATGATATTTAGTTTTAAATGCGCTGTTTTATACAAAGACAAGTACGTTAGCATTGCATAAATCTAGAACAGAATTAAATTTGAGCTGGTGAATCTTTTTTAATTAAATTATCATTAACATTTTCTTAATTTACAGTGTTTTATTTTCAATTATTTTGAGTTATATTAATCATGATTTCATAGGAACATAAATGTTTAGGAAGTAAAACAGATGAAGCAGTTTTTTTACTTTTTAAATTAGCTGTATACTTACGTCTTTCTTGAGGGCGATGTAATTGAATTAGACGTAATGAGCCTCTCATGATCAAATTCAATTTGTAGAGTAGGTCTTCCATTAACTTCATTACTCACAGCAAATTGCCAATATAGAGGCCATAAATATTGAGTTCAAGTGAATATTTCGTGTGCAGAACCAAAGGCGTCATAGCCATTGTACTCCATTCTCTAACACGTTTACATTAACATTTTCATGCGTTAACATTGTGTTTTTATTTTTATTTGGTTGCTTCATATCTGATACTCAATGTTATCATTGAACATGCACAAATCATTTGCACCTAGAATGTAGAGACATGTTTGTAGTTTATAGAATAATCCCCCCTACGTATTGAAAAAAAAATATCAGCATAATCGTCAACGACATTATCACATTTTCCAGTTATTTGCTCTATTTATTAACGGCCTTATTAATTTTTCGTTGACATCCAGTTATAACATTGTGCACGTACAATGATCATTTCATTTATTGTTCAGTGTTTGTAGCTTTAACATTGTTTAAGATTTTATTATTTTCAAATATCTTCTTTTAATTTTGTTATCATTCATTAGAAATTGTATCTTGCAATATTTATATCAATTTTTAAGACAATTATTCTAATATTAAGTTATCGAACGTTAAAAACATGAACAGCGTTTGTTTCGACTACGTACTTTTTATTATAGTTAATACCTATCAACTCTTTTGATGGAACAATAAAATTTTTATTTGTAATCGGAGTGGATTTATTGTCCTGCGCAAATTAATGGCGTTCACGTAATCAGGATTTGAAAAAATTCCGATTCAGATTCTTTGATAGAAAAATTCCGAAACTTTAAAACTTTTTTTGACTTTAGTTTTGCAGTTTTAAATAAATATCACCGCTTAGCGTATAAATAGTTTTACTTTTGAAATAATGAGATCAGTCGACGTTGAGGAATGTCTTTCTTTACTCGCAATATTAATGTTTTCAATATCTTCTTCCTCGTGTTTTATCTTTTCAGGACATTGGAGACCATCGACCTCCACAAAACACGATCTTTAACACTTTGAAGTAGTTGAAATGTGGTGATATTCAACAAGTGACACATTGACTTCAAAAAAGTTGTTCGTTGTTGACCGCGATCTCTTTTCCCTGCAATCTTTCCAGTAGTTGTTAGATTTTCCATTTTTTCCTTCCACATGATGTGACCAAAAAACTTTAACTCCACCTTCGAAGTTTGAGAGGTTCAACTAATTTTGATAATTCTTCTCAAAAACCACATCTCAGCAGCGTTAATCTTTTTTTCATTTCTTTAAAAATTGTCCCGGATTCGGAGCGTAAGTTAGCTCAGGAAAAATGTAACACCCTAACAGTTTTAATTTTGTTAATATTCTGATTTTACTGTTGGTGAGGATGTTTTTCATTTTAGAATATGCATCTTTCGCCATAGCTATCCATCTTTTGATCCATATCACATTTACAATCTGAGGTAATCAGACTTCCGAGATAATTGAAGCTGTTGACTTGTTTCACCTGTTTATCAGTAGTGATATTATAGAGCAGATCGGGGCGGTTTGCTTTTAATGATAACCGAGCACCCTTTCCTTTCACTTTCGAAATCCAGTTTAGATAAAATATTTGCAGTTTTTTCATTGAATCTGCTATAACAGCTGTATCATCAGCATATCTAACATTGTTTATATTCACGCCTCCAATGGATATTCCAGGTAAATCTTTCTCATAATGATCTCACTATAGAGATGGTTTGGAGAGAATACACAGCCTTGCCTAAAACCTTTCTTTATTTTGACAAACTTAGTCATCTGTTACCAACTTTCATCCCAATAGAGGTTTTTGATAACTCTCGTGTCTTTTTCATCAATGTCCAAACTTTCCAATATTTCCATAAGCTCCACGTGTTTCAGGCTATCAAAAGCTTTGATGTAATTGACAAAACATATAAACAAGTCTTTTTTCATTTTCATCGCCGGTTCACTGATCGTTCGTAGCATAAAGAAAGCGTTTCTCGCGCCACAATCCACGACAAAACTACATTGGATATTTGAAATTTCAGATCTGATTTTGCTTCGTGCTCTCAAGAGAAGTTTTGTAAGATGACTGATCAAGCTGATTGTTCGATGTAGCTCACATTCCGTTGCATTAGGTTATTTAGGCAATGCAATAAATATTGACTTTAATAGATCTTCAAGAATTTCGTCGCTGTTATAAATCTCATTCAAAATTGCTTTAACTATTTCAATGCCAAATTCATTATGACATTTAATTTCTTCAACTATCTCATCTGGACCTGTCGCTTTATTTGATTTCATTTTGGAAAGAGCGGCACGAACTTCAGATATAAATATTTTTGGTCCTTCCACGTCTTGGAATCAATTGTCAAAATGTTGTAAACAACCAAAAATAACATGACTAATTTTTCCGTCTGACAGGAAATAAATTTTTAAAACAAGTCAAATCAAAGCTTTATTTAGACTACTTGATATGTCTTTAATCCCATTTCGGACATTCTCGATTTATGATTTCTTCTAAAATTTGTAGAAAGTATTTACTCACATAATTTAAAAATTTATACCATAAATAATTAAGAATCATTATTTGTTAAATTATTAATGTACCTAAGTATTAAACGAAAAAATTGATATAATTTACCACTGGAATTTTCAAAGTTTCAATTTTAAAATAAATCATTTTTAATAATCCTTATATAAGAAAAATTACTTCAAAAATTTTAATCGCAGTAAGCGAAAATCATTCATGGGTCCTTATATTTCAAATGAACACGCTTGTATAGCATTTGTATAGTCTGAAGCAATATTTGTTGCGTTAACGTTTGGATTTCTTGATCATTTTGGTTTTCTACATTCTTCGAATATTTTCCGGTCCAGCTTAAATTTTTATTCAACAGTTCCTCCATTTACCAATTTCACAAAAACATTTTGTTTTTGTTTATCATCCAATGTAATCACATTACTGCCTAGATTGAAGTAATTCATAGTCTCCATTTCTGCCATTTTTGAGGGAAAAAAGATTAAAAAAGGTCTACTATACGCCTTCTAGGCTCAGAGGAATCAACAACGCGCACAAACATGGTATATGAATACATGCTAAACGACGCACCACACACGAATCTTTTTGTCATATTCGAACGCGGTCACTGCACGAACTGCGAAACAACGACAGGCGACCTTACCATGCCATCACGCCGCCTATATAGCGGCATCATGAAATTTAAAAACTGGGTAACTTGCACTACACCGCGACGCAGAAGAAACGAAATCTTTTAATTAATTTCAATTGATTATTATTGTCTTGATTCTACAATTCTATGTTTCCATTACTTATCAAATGTTAGAATCAGACATCTTTGTAAAGCCGATTGTAAAGCTGTTACAGATAAGCTGTTGGTTTATGGAGTTGCGCTGGGCTTTATTGGCGATCGTGCTACATCGAGCGTATTTCCGGGACTAGTAAATGATCCAGTGGTTCTATCTTTATAGGCATTCAAATAAAGGTTAAAACAAGTCTGTGTTCGAAGCAGTTGTGTTCATCTATCAAAAATCGGTGAATTTACTTGAAGAATAATTAACTTGACGATCGTGCAAGTTACAATATTACATTTTAGCATTTTCAAATATAAAATAATCATAGCAGGACAAATATTAACTAATTTGAAATGTTTTTCAAGTATTTTTCATTTCATCAAAAGATAATAGCATTTTTAGCCATGAAAAAAAGCTGAAAGTTGAAAAATATTTCAACCAGGTATACTTTACATAAAAACCGGTACCGCCTTTCTTTTCAATCCTCAAGCTTTGGATTTGCGGCAGCAAAGGTTTGGAATTCACATTACAGTCGGAAAACAATTTTTCAAATGACAGGCCTTCAAGCTTTTGAAATACCGTGCAAGTTACAATAGCAGCGCAGCACTAATTTACACAATTTAACATCTTAGTCAGCTTTTGAATAGGAATAATCTTGTACGCAAATTTATACAAAAAATTAAGACAAATAATCCTTGAAACTTTATGATTACAAAATGACTGACATAAAAATAAATACCTAGTACTATAATTTTGCAAAAAATGTTATAAGTTTGAGCGTTTTAAATAACAAATGGTTTCATTTAACCACAACCTTCTTTTCATAAATGGAGAGAAATAAAAAAGTATGTTGATGACTGAAAAGGGACTGTCGAGACGTTTCCAAAGTCACGTGTTTGCTGTAGAATGACGAGTGCTGCTTTTACAGTCATTCCTACAGATGGGACATGTTCTGTTCATCTGCGTAATAACAATTTTTTATTTAAAGCATGTAAACGCTAAACTTTCTTGAATGTCTAAATTAAAATCACTATTGTTACTTTAATATTGTTTTAAAATTTTAGTCACCAATGAATTCACTTAGGCTATTAATTCCTAATCCATTTCTGACGCGAGAATCAAAATGTTCGCCGAGTTAGCTAAGCCGGTAGAAGTGTCATGTCTCGTGCTGCTGTAACGCGATGTCATGGTTCGAATAATGTCTGTCCGAAATTCAAAGACCATCATACGGATGATTTGAGAATGCGCGTGCATACATAATGTGCGTCGTGTGGTATCGAAAATGTACTTTGTGCTACGAAAATTTAATAACAAATATAGAATCCACGTTTGCGATGTCTATGGTTTACTCGACATCGTATTGTAGATTTTTAGTCTCTAAATTTCAAAATACCCATCATCACCAATAGATAATCGCCCAATACCTATCACCCCCACACTTTCTCGTATTCTAGAAAAAAATTATCGTTAGGTCATTCATCTACCCATGTTTCAACCATCCATCCATCAAACCACTATTACAAGATCAGTTTGCATTTCGCCCTACAGGCTCATCTACATCGGCCATCATCTCTCTTACTTCCATAATAACACCTTTCCTTATAAATAATAATTATGTTCATCTTATTGCTCTCCATTGAGTTCTGTCTACTTGTGCAATAGAGGAGCTTACAGAAGCTCTAAAAGCTATGAAGGATGGAAAGGCAGCAGGGCCCTCGGGACTCACAAATGACATTATCAAAGCATCTGGTACTGCGGGTATCCAAACGTTACTACAACTTTGCCGTGAAATCTGGAGAAATTGCTCAATGCCGACTGAATGGAACTATAGCATGACAGTCCAGCTATACAAAGACAAAGGTGATCCATTGAACTGTTCATCATATCGGGGTATACGTCTGTTAGAACACTCCCTGAAAATTGTCGAGAAAATCATTGAGAGATTAATGTCGTGCATCACATTCGGAAATTATCAATTTGGTTTCCTAGTGGGGAAATTAACAATTGATGCTATTCACATCCTTCGGCAACTGCAAGAGAAGTACCTCGCAAAGCATCAACAACTATCACACATTTTTGTAGACCTTGCAAAAGCATTTGATCGAGTTCCCCGTGAAGCAATCAGATGGAGTCTACGTCGACAACTCATTCCAGAATATCTTGTTCTACTTGTGATGGAAATGTATACAAATACTAAGACTCTTGTCAGCACAACGGTTGTAAACACAGATGCATTTGACATCGGCGTTGGAGTTCACCAAGGCTCGATTCTCAGTCCACTGTTATTTATAACTGTGATGGAAGAAATCACAAAACCGATACGCACTGGTGACATTTGAAATCTAGTATATGCTGATGATATCGTTTTAACAGCCACGTCTGAGCAGAATGCAGCACAGATGTTTAAAGATTGGAACACCAGACTCGCCGATCATGGATTCAAAGTAACATCAGCAAACCAAACCAATGAC
>NW_008705459.1:502119-544386 GCF_000326865.2 Helobdella robusta | reverse complement strand
ATTGTACTGGAACAGCTGAAGCTGCCGTTCGAGCACGCATACGTGCAGCCTGGAATAAATGGCATCTCCTTGCCTCTATATTGATGCGGCGTGACATCCCACTTCCACTACGATCAAGACTTTATAAATCTGTGATACGTCCGGTGTTGTTATATGGTGCAGAAACATGGCCAATGACAACCAAACTGGAACAACAACTTCAACGAACCGACATGAAAATGCTCCGATGGATGCAACGAATTAGTCTGAAGGACCACATCAAATCTACCAAAATCCTGCGTCGTGCTGGTTTAGATGATATAAAGAACGAATGCCGGCAACACCGTCTGAGGTGGTTTGGTCATGTCAAACAAAGTGGAAACAGTGCCATAACTTCTCTGGCAGATGTTGAAGTACCTGGCACACGTCCCAAAGGCCGTCCAAAAAAGTCCTGGTCGCAAACAATCGAGCAAGACATGAAAGCTCTAAATTTAAATGAAATGGATGCAACTGATCGTCTAATTTGGCGCAAAAAGTTGATGGCAAAGAAAACAACGGCCTACCTCGGGAAACCGGGTCTCTGGACGCAAAACGAAGATTGATTGATCTTATTGCTCTCGACTTTTCTAAAGCTTTTGACACTCTCAATCACTTCTCACTTTCAAATAAGTTAGCTTCTCTTCCTCTAACTGACAACATTCACAATATAATAATAAATTTTCTTTCTAATAGATGTCATTCTACTTTCTTTAGCTCTACTCTTTTATCTACTCTACCTAATAATTCTAACGTAGTTCAAGCTTCTGTCCTTGGACCATCTACCTTCATCATCAATGCTTCTACTCTCAATACTTTTCATAGCTCTAATCACATCATCAAATACGCTGACGACACCTACTTTATCATCCCATCAATTAACTCACTCTAATCACATCATCAAATACGCTGAAGACACCTACTTTATCATCCCATCAATTAACACCATCCAATCAGAACTCGACTCATTAACTACATGGTCAAAACAATGCAACCTGTCACGTAATCTCAACAAATCATTCGAACTCATCATTCACAATAGCCGTAAGAAAATAACATGACCTCCAGAATACCCATCAATCACTCGCACAAGTCAATTAAAAATATTAGGCATTATATTCACCTCCACACTTAATATAGCACCTCATATTAATCACATCATCACAAAAGGCTTTCAAACATTTCACGCACTCAAAACGCTCCGATCACATGGTCTCAGAGGGGTCAAATTATTCGACATCACTGAATCACTAATTATTTCACGCATCAAATATGCAGATCCCTCCTGGTCTGGTTTTGCTACACAACAACAACTTCAGCGACTACAATCTCTCATCAAAAAACTAATCCGCTTCAACTATCTACCTGCATCATATCCTACCGTCACTCAGATATTCAACACACTCGATTCAAGACTGTTCAAGAAAGTAGAAAAAAACAAGAACCTCGTCATCCATCCTCTACCACCACCAATTAAAACTACAACACACAACCTTCGTCAAAGCAAGCATAACTATCAAGTCGCCACCCAATCTACATATCAGGAAAAGACCTTCATCACAAGACACCTCACACATATTCACACTCAATAAAACTTTATCATTCACACTAGTTTTTATTTATCGATCACCTCACTAACTCACTAAGTCATCATCTAGTCTATTAATTTTCCTTTTTATGCCATTACTTCATTTTATTGTCAATTTTATTTGATTTTCTTTTATTTATTTTATTATTATTATCTATTTTGTTCTATTTTATTTTTCATGTTTAAATATTTTTCTTTCTCCGTTTTTTTATTTATTTTTTTACTTATTTAATTTTGTACTACTGCCTTGCATGCTGTAACAGTTTCTGCGTCTGTCAGATCCTGATTTTTAAAGAATAATAATAAAAAAAGAATAACAGGCCAACTGCGTTGGACAGAGCTGAATTAAAAAGAATTTTTAAAAATGACATTAACGGTTTGTTGTCTCATTCTTTTCAGTAGTTGATTCTGTGTTGCTCCTTCTACTCTAGCCGAAATGTCAACAACCCAAAAAATTTAATCATGGCGTTTTTTAATTGTTTCTCATTTTTTAACTAAGAGCTACAGGCACACTCATTTCTTGCAGTTCTAAAGTGTAGCAAAAATCATCTTCCCTCTTTCCCTAATGTTTTTTTTATTAAAAAGATTTCCAAATAAATTTTCCAGAAGATTTATATTTTCTCTTCATTTCTTTATCACAAGTTATCATAGCATAGCTGTCAGAACATAAACTGTTAGTCCTTAGCAATTCTCGCTTTCGTCAACCACAAAACATTTTTCATTTTTTAAAAACTTTATGTTATATGCACACTCTTATGCTTGCTCTTATAAACTTAACAAAATTGAAATCGGTTCGTTTTGAAATGCATTGTTACAGGTAGTTAACCGTTACCACATTATTTTTATTTATTTTCCTACATTTCAAATTCAAGTCTTCTGCTGTACTATCCCTTGATTTCTTTTACCACCCTTAAAATTTCCTTTGCTTCATGTCTCAGTCAGTTAAACGTCAAATCCTATCTGCACGTGTCATTCATTCTTCTAAAACAAACAACTGGTACCTCATTCTGTGCCCTACAGCCAAACTCCCACGACCACCAAGAACCACTGTCACTCAAGCCTCTCTACATTGTCTCATGTATATGTTGTTGGCGGCTGTTTGTTTGGAAGTGAAATGTGAACAGTTGAAAGTTGAAGGGTGCAAATACTTAAAAAATTTACTGCCAGTGACGTGTTCCTGAGCAACAAGCTTACCAGCAAGATTGTTAAAAAATAGCAAACTGCGTGTTTAAGAAAATGCTTCAATAGACTAGAAATAATTTGGTTAAGATGGAATGCAAAAGTTTCATAGGAAGACCAGTCCTGACCTGGTGAGGAAAGACAAATAAAAAATTGAAATTAAACACAGGTGGTGCATGTGCACCAGAGATATAAGTAAGAAGGAATAAAAGCGTTCTGACTGCTTTGGAATTAAAAGTACATTTTACAACAAGTGCAATTAAAAATAGTGATAAGCTAATGTGTATAAAAACAAACCTTAAGCCACTTGTCAACACATTTGGAATGATAATGGTGCTTGCACGGAAGTATCCTAATTTTCTGTCTCGCTTCAAACTCACACATGCACACCACGCACAATGTTTGTAATGTTTGTTGGTCATCATTTAGAGTTTCTACGTCTGCTTTATAGTGGTAGGCCATCATCTGGTTGATATCATTCCTTGACAACCCTTTTGGTTTTGTATGCGCAAGCTGTTGAGCCAACCCTAATAAAGCCTTTAACAGAAAATAATGCTTCGTTTAATTTGCTTAAATTAGTTTGCCGTCAAAAACATTTTCAAAATTATCACAACTGACGTACATTGTAATTTTCAGCATGTTCAGTTTCCTGGAACATAGCCATGTCACTTGGCATGGAGCTGTTTAGAAGGATGATATGGAAAATTAATCAATATTATATTGATATTAATTATTCTTTAAAAAAAATTAGACACTGACAGACGCAGAAACCGTTACATAATGCAAGGTAATAATATAAAATGATAACGGAAAGTAAATAACGGAGTTGGAATGTTTAAGCATAATAAGCATGGAAAATAAAATAACAATTTAAAAAAACAAATAGAATAATTAATTAATTACTTGATTAGTTAATGACTTAGTAAGTAAATTATATGATCGTTTACGAGAATAAACAACATTGAAAAATTGAACAAATGAGTGTTAATATTATTAAGGCTTCTTGTGGTGAAGGTCTTACAATGATAAGTATATATATATATACATACATACATATATATATATATATATATATATATATTAGGATATCACAAGATTATATATATATATATATATATATATATATATATATATATATATATATATACTTTATGAATTTTTTAATATACTTAAACATTCCAACTCGTTATTTACTTTCCGTTATCATTTTATATTATTACCTTGCATTATGTAACGGTTTCTGCGTCTGTCAAATTCTAAATATATATAAAATAAATATATATACATAATACATAAACGAAATGACAAGTAATTATCCTATGATGAATACTGGTTCCTAAGTCGCCCAGCATAAATAAGTCCGCGTGAATTGTCGAGGCATTCTGGCAGTCGCGAAAAGCGAGTTAAGAGGCCTACATACACCCCAACACCATAATCAACAGAATCAGAAGCAGCCTTCAATGCATAAAGAGAGAACGAGAGTTGGACATTGGAATGTTAGAACCCTACACAGAGCATTTTGCGCCAATTTCACTAACATTCTCTCAAGTGTTTATATTATACACTCTCCATATGGTTTTTATTTATCCTTTATCTTTATAGCTCTTGCCCATTTTACTTTTTGGCCAAAAAATTGTTAACTTACTACACCATGGACTTTAGAACTTCCTTCTAATCATCCCCACAGAATGTAAGAACAAATGCAAAATTATAAAATTATGATTGGCCAACTTGAACATATAACAAAATTGCCATGTCACGATTAATAACCACTAGTGTTTTATGTCCTGTCCTGGGCATGACATAAAACTGCATCCACGCTGCCTTGCGTGCTTTTGAGCAAAAGGCTAGGCCCACCGCTTATAACTGGTGGTTGTCGTCAGCATGGGTGTCCGGATGTAAAAACTTTTCCAAATTTTTTTATGCCGCCAAAAACAAAAACAACGGCCCCTAGTCCCCATCAGGCCTTAAGTGGTCAAGGGGTGCTAAAAAACACTGGGAAGTATGCAATAGTGGAGGGATGTTGCAGAAAAATTCAGAATGGCCCTCTATGGTACTTAGACTTGGAACGCTCAATGTTGGATCACTGACTGGCCGCAGCATGGAAATTGCAGAAATGCTCGAGCGTAGAAGGATTGACATCTGCTGCCTTCAAGAGACCCGATGGAAATCGAATGGTGTCTGTCACATCAACTCTGACAATGAAAAATATAAACTATTCTGGAATGGTCAAAAGACGGCCAAAAATGATGTTGGAATTTTTGTCAAAGAACCGCTAGCCCAAGAAGTACCGGATATTAAAAGAATTAATTCACGTCTCATGTGGATCAAGCTTCGCCTAGAAAAGCAAACAATAATTATTTTTTCTGCATACGCACCACAGACAGACGAATCAGAAGAGATGAAAAATGATTTCTGGGCTGCGCTCTCTATGACACCATCTCAACAATCAATACCAAAATCTGAAACAATCCTGATTGGAGGTGATCTCAATGGCCACGTTGGAGAGAAAACAGATGGTTTTGACAATGTTCGAGCACGCATACGTGCAGCCTGGAATAAATGGCATCTCCTTGCCTCTATATTGATGCGGCGTGACATCCCACTACCACTACGATCAAGACTTTATAAATCTGTGATACGACCGGTGTTGTTATATGGTGCAGAAACATGGCCAATGACAACAAAACTGGAACAACAACTTCAACGAACCGACATGAAAATGCTCCGATGGATGCAACGAATTAGTCTGAAGGACCACATCAAATCTACAGAAATCTTGCGTCGTGCTGGTTTAGATGATATAAAGGACGTATGCCGGCAACACCGTCTGAGGTGGTTTGGTCATGTCAAACGAAGTGGAAACAATGCCATAACTTCTCTTGCAGATGTTGAAGTACCTGGCACACGTCCCAAAGGCCGTCCAAAGTCCTGGTCGCAAACAATCGAGCAAGACATGAAAGCTCTAAATTTAAATGTAATGGATACAACTGATCGTCTAATTTGGCGCAAAAAATTGATGGCAAAAAAAACAACGTCCTACCTCGGGGAACCGGGTCTCTGGACGCTAAACGAAGATTGATAGTGTCCTAGTTCATGGAGTCCAATATATTTTTCTTCATGTGAAAAACCATCTTAAAAATTCTTTATTTATTTCACAAAATTGTTTTTAAATCTAAAGGTCTTTTTTCCACAAAATTCTTCCTTTATTAATTCCCTTTGAAAATTATATTTCCTACATCCAATCTCCATTTTAACAATCATTCATTAAAAAAAGTCCGACCCATAACAGATGGAGACTACAAACGAAAATTGGTTCTTCATTTTTGTTCTCCCCACAATCAGCACCAAGTGACAACAGTTTGCAACGACAGTTTTAAGAACGTGTCCATGATGGTCTGCTTTAAATGACTTACCATTCAGTGCAAGAGAGTGGGACAGCTGAGAGAGTGAGGGGTGCGTTCTAATTTGCATCTAACGACAAAGACAAATAAAAAAAAAACTTGCAAAATTGAATACTATAGAATGAATGTAAATAAGTGAAGCTCTGTAGAGAAAAAGCAACGTGAATTTATTATAAAAATCATTAATTTTAACGTGCAGTTTATAGCAAAGGCGTCAAACGAGGATGTCGTATGTTATATGTTACGTGGATGTTCACAAACATGGATGTCATACAAAAATGTAACAGAGATAATGAAAATATGACAGCTAACAAAGATGGCGCATCGTATAATTCGGGCTCGTGGGGCTGGCTGTTGGTGGCTTGCTGAAGAGGTACCTGGAATTATTAATTAATTCAAATGACAATTAATATGATGACAACATAATTTACGTCAAAGATAAACGAAATTCACACTTGAATGAAATTCAATTCTAAACATTGCAATTGTTTTTATTATGTTCACACTTGCAAAAAAGCAAAAATAATATAAACTTGTAAATCATATCGAGCGTCTGATTGAGGCAGCAGATTGTTGTCATGTGGCAGTGGAGATATAGATTGAACGTCAAATGCTCTGCAGTGATTTGAAACATTTGTTGATGACAACTGAGGTATGGTGGATGCTGGCAGGGAAAGATATCTTCTTAAGCCCACTCGGTTGTGGTCCATGTGATGATTGAGCAGGTCCTGGAGAGCTGGTGGGTGTAGTGAGGAATGGCTATCCAACGACTGTCGAGATGAATTTGGAGGGAATAACGTTGCTGCATTGTGATAAGTCGTATCAAAATTTTGAAAATTTAAAGGTTGCTGATGTAACTGATTTTGATGATAGTAATGATGCAGATGTTGGAGGTTGATCATTCCAGTTCCTGTTGGATGATGGCTGATATGATTCATGCAAGGACACATGTTGCTGGCAGGTCTTAACAACAATGGGCACGAATTAGGATCGCATAACATTGGGTGAGAAACACTGCCGTAGAGTAAGCTGTTGTGGTCTGGCAGTGGTGGTGGTGGGGGTACTAAACATCGGCTGATGTTGTCATAAATAAACAAATCATTGTCAATCCCGCATATCATAAAATCTTTGTTAGTGAAATCGCATATCATCAGATTTTTTTCATCCCACATAGGCAAATTAGTGTGCATGTCATTTAAATTAATGTCACAAATCATGACTGTGTCGTCAATATTGTCAACAATTTTATTAACGATACTATTTGCCATGAAGTTGACATCAGTTCTTGCTTCACCTTGTTGTCCTAACCCATCATTAGTGTTTATGAAAATATTGTTAGCTAGAAAAGTCGATTGCAAGTTTGAAGATGTATAATTAACTGGGAATGGTGGTAACGATTGTGAAAACATTTCGGAAGATGTTTGACCATTGAGATTCGATGAAAATTTATGATCAAGACAATTTCTGACTGTGTTACGAGAAATATTCTGAGATGTTGGCGAAACAATATCACCATCATTTCTACATGAAGTTGGTTGGATTGTTGGGACAGTGCTTCTGTTGGATGGTCGCGACGTTTTATTGAAACTGTTGAGCATGTTGTTGAATTCTCTCGAGACAAATTCTTCATAGGAAGGTGGATGTTTTTGTTGTGGTTTTGAGCCAAGTGTTAACATCTTTGCAACCCTAGTAGATCGAACTTTTTTTCGAGCTGGTGAATCACGAGGAACAACATTCTCCTACAATGTATTTTAAAAAACAGTGTGAAAAAGTTATTTAAAGGAGTTAAGCAAATTTTTGCTACAAGTTTCTTTCATAAACTTTTTAACTGTATAATGTAAATAAATTGTACATGTCGCTAGATGTTTGTACATAACAGACCTAGGTTCATGCATTTGTTCACTCAAGACTTGATTACTGCAATAGCCTGTTCTATGAATTATCTGACGGGCCTGTTTCAGAATTACAATCTACACAAATTCAAGCTGTGAAAGTCGCAGCAGGGAGGCTGAGGTACGCCTACGTGACAGTGATATTGAAAAAATCATTTTTAAGATGCTACTCCAACTACGAATCTCTTAACAAATATGCACCAACGTATTAATATTTGTCAGAAAAATTGAAAAGATTGTTATCAATGCAAAGCAGAATGCATTTGAAATCAACTGGTGTGAACTTTCTGCTGCTTCCAGGCACACATAGTATTTCCATGGCAGGACCTAGTCTGGAACAACCATCCTGTTCATCCCAGAAAAACCTTCTTGCTCATTTCAGAAATGCAGAATTAAAACTTTTTTACTTCAAAAAGAAACTGAAATCATTTCTATTTTTGTCATTATGCACCTTTTTCTTTTCTGTCTTTTTATTAGTTAAGTCAGGTTAACTTTGGTTTCTTTTTCGATAGCATTTTTGAAAATCATTAATAATGATTAATAATTATTATAAATTCAAATATGTGTGTATTTCAGTATGTATGCATTTATAAGTTATTAGGAAACAAATACATAAAAAAAAGATATGAAACAAATGATAAATAGAAACCCTGATAGAACTGCATTGTTTTAACATATCCAACTAGTTAACTTATTATGAACATTTATAAGAATAAAAAAATTAAATGAATTATAAATCAATATTTTTGCATTCACCTTGTTTTCGTGCCTAATTTGATGAACTTCCTGATTTCTTTTTGATCTGATTGGAGGACTAATTTAATTTAAAATTTAATTAATAGTAAAAACAAAGAAAAATTAGAAAACTTTTAAAAATCTTTGCTAATTTATCATTGAACACAAAAATTTTTCTCATCAAATCAAAACTATTAAATTTCCGTTAGTCCTAGCATTCTAATCTATTTTCTCTCACCAATCCCCAAAATTCATTTACTGGCCTATTTTTACCAATGTCTCTCCAATGTCCAATGCGCACTCTTCTGTTATAGAAAGCAGGAGAAAAGAACTAGATCAATCAATCAATCAATTTTCGTTTAGCGTCCAGAAACCCAGTTTCCCGAAAAGTTTCTAGAAAAGAACTAAATAGAATCACTAAACTACACGTTAATAATGGATATAAAAGTAATGTATTATAAGAATCACATGTCAACTGCTTTTGAACAGGATGAAAAAATTATATAAAGAATCATAAAAAATAATGTCCAAGCAATCAACGAAAATGTTAGTATTAAACTACGAATATACTACTCCAACCAAAGAACGTCATCTCTTGTGATGAAAAACAACTGCACTAATAAACCAGAATCGATAATGTATCATAGCCATCTAATATATTTGTTCAAATGTAATATCGGTGAGTATGGGCACCATAGTTTCGAATATGTTGGGTATGACAACGACCAAGTTATCAAGAAGACTTACGATGCCCGTACAAACTGGCCCTATAAAGAATCAAATGAAAGAGAAACACAAAACTAAAATTACTAGAAAAATCTTGGACCACAATGTTGAAATTTTAAATTACAATAACACCATTATAATTTACGACTAGCCAAATCAATACTCATAAAACAAAGATATCCGACAATAAATATTCAACAAAGGGCAATTGGAATTCTTCCTACCAATAAATTTAGAAACAGAGGAATCATCGATAATCAATCAATCAATCATCGTTTAGCGTCCAGAGACCCAGCTCTCCCAAGATAGGACGTTGTTTTCTTTGCCCTCAATTTTTTGAGCCAAATTAGACGATCAGTTGTATCAATTTCATCTAAAATTAGAGCTTTCATGTCTTGCTTGATTGTTTGCGACCAGGACTTCTTTGGACGGCCTTTGGGACGTGTGCCAGGTACTTCAACATCTGCAAGAGAAGTTATGGCACTGTTTCCACTTCGTTTGACATGACCAAACCACCTCAGACGGTGTTGCCGGCATTCGTCCTTTATATCATATAAACCAGCACGACGTAGGATTTCGGTAGATTTGATGTGGTTCTTCAGCCTAATTCGTTGCATCCATCGGAGCATTTTCATGTCCGTTCGTTGAAGTTGTTGTTCCAGTTTTGTTGTCATTGGCCAATGTTTCTGCACCATATAACAACTTATCTGAGGTTGATACCTGGATGTCGAACAATGGATTAAAATTGAATCAATGCAAATCTAAGTTTATGCCTGTGGCAACTCGACAGCAGTTAGCGAAAATTAACATCAGTTCAGTAAATGTCGGTGGCCAAGAGATAGAATTCAGTGAAAACAAATTTGGGCTTTGTCTTGGATTCAAATCTATCGATGAAACATCACTTGAAAATGCTCTCTTCGTCATGTACATATCAGTTGCACAGATTATATCGCATTCGAAGCTCTTTAGATAGATCAGCCACACAGACATTGATTCATGCTTTCATTCACTCGCGGCTTGACTATTGTAATAGTCTGTTTCATGGCCTCCCAAAGAAATCAATTAAAGTACTGCAATCCATACATAATAGAGCTGTGAAGGAAGGTTATCGTTGGAGGATTGAAGTTCGATCATGAGAGTTAGACTCTAAAAGATCTTCATTGGCTGAATGTTGAAAAATGGATAATTTTTAAAATGTGTATTTTGATGTATAAAGCCATGAATGGAATCTTGCCCAGATATTTAGTAGAAATAATCAAGAAAAAATCAGTGACCATAGATGGCATATGCTTGAGAAGTGATTGCTCAAATTTAATGATAGCAAACAGTGCTCACTTGTGTATTGGTGCCTGAGGGATTGCTGTTGCGGGTCCAGTGTTATGGAATGGTCTACCAGAGTCCCTGGAGGAGCCGGAAATGAACATGGATGCTTTCAAGAAGAATCTCAAGACTTATTTGTTTTCGATTTGATATTTGTTTCATTATTAAGTACACATACTCAAACAATAGTTAATTCTTTTGACTGTAAAGTAGCGCTTTTGAAATATTTTTTTTTTAATTGGCGCTTTATAATTTTTGGAATAAAAAATAAATAAATAACAAGACCGGACGTATCACTGATTTATAAAGTCTTGATTGTATTGGTAGTGGGATGTCACGCCGCATCAATATAGCCATCAAAGAATTGATCAAAAAATCTTCATTGACCAAAGAAAACTGCAAATTGACAATCAGCAAAGAATTGCAACAGCATTATCGACCAGAAGAATATTATTTAAAAATTTACAAGCAAAGAGAATTAACAAAACAAAGATATAATAAACGGACAGGACAAAGCAGAATAAAAGCACTTTGCCCAGGACACAGCAGAATAAAAGAACTTTGCACACACAGAGAATTGTAAAACTTTGACCTCTGGAGGAACCCTGTTGCAGAGGCGGATTGGCTCTGACTTCGTTTGGAATCCTATTGGTCCCCTGGAAGAGGCAACAACAACACTTCCCAATGGACACCAATTTTTTTATTAAAATTAATAAATTGAATAATAATTATAAAATTACTGTTAGAAATATTGAAAAGCTCAATCTAAAAAACTTTCAAAAGCTAAAAAAGTAAAAACTCAGTAGATTTTGTAAAATAATATATATAAAAACATGCGTGGTGTGAGTGTATAAATAATTTGTTTGATATGTTGAATTAGCCATTATGTTATGTTGTGAACTGTTTTCCTCACAGACATAAATTTTACCTTTGTGAACAACTAAATGTTTATGTTACATGAAATATCCTCTGAGAAATACTAAGACTTAAGAGTTATATGATAATATAACAACAATAATAAAATAATAAAAATCCCACCTGCACAATACATGGCTACATACATTAATATAAAAAAAAATATAGAATTGCAAATCCTAACCCTAATAGGCCTACCCTAAGCTTCATAAAAATAGGCTAATTTAGTTCAAAAAGTAAAGAAATTTTATTTTTAATATAATATGAATCAAATAGAATAGTAAGATAAAGGCAAGATTACCTAATTAATCCATTCCTGTCTGTGTCTGGATTGTTGTTATTGGATGACTTGATAGAAGCTGGTGACAAGACTAGAATTCTAAGTCTGGTCGGGGTCAACACTCCAACATTCTCATTGCGTGTGGTGTCCTGTTGTAACTCAAGGTTAAGACGAATTTGAGCAATGTCAGATCTTTTTGGGGAGCTTAAAATTTCATCTAAACTTAGCTGGCAAGAAGCATCCTTCAATTTTTTCGATTTGCTCATTTTACACCGAAAGTTTTGGTACTTTAACTAAAGTATTTTATTTTTAAATAAAAACTTTAAAAGCTTATATAAATAATTAAATATTAATTAAAAGTTAAAAAAAAGTGTTTAAAAAGTAAACACCATTAAATAAAAGTCGAGACTAAACTCTAAAAAAAACTTAACTAAAAACGGAATGAAACAAATAAATAAAAATATGTTGCGTTTTTTAATTAAGATTTAAGTGTCATTATTTAATCATCTTTTATAAATATAAAATACTGAATGAAGCTAACGTCAACCCGACCCAATTTAAAACATGATTCCGCGTAGGAATGGGAACGAAAGACAGCATCCATACACTTTTATACGTGAACCATATTCATTTAAATAACCCGCCAAACACAGCTTGCACGTTATTTAATCCCGCCATATAATCATTAATATTCATAAAAGCTTACATGCCTACATATACCTGTAACAGTACCTACTATACAACTATATGATATATATATTATGTATATCAAATATTAATATATTATACATATATATACATTAATTTATTTATTCAAACATAATATATATACTGAAAAAATGAGTTAAAATTATGGGTGAAAATAGTTGATATATACATATATATATATATATATATATATCAACTATTTTCATTTATAAATATATATATATATATATATATATATATATATATACATATGTTGATCAACAAGGCGTTGATGGTATGAAGGACATTGTTTTAACCAATGTTTGTATGTGTGTGTATGTATATATACGATTCATTCGGAATCGAAATATGGCCTTATTTGCAGCATGAATTCGAAAAATAAGTTTATTTTGAATTTTAATAAACTAAACGTTCACCAAAAATTTTACATTTATATATATATATATATATATATATATATATATATATATATAAATGGATTATTTTCTCATCACTACGCCGATGACACTCATCTGTATACATCTGTCACTTCTGGTGATCTTGTAAGCAGCATTCGAGTCTTAAGCAATTGTACTAGCGAGGCTTATCGGTATGCTAATAATTTTCTTCTTCTCAAGCCCAACAAATCTTAAATTATGGTCATTGGGACACATCAACAACTGTCTGCACAGTGCACATATATGCACAGTGCTATATTAATTTTTTTTCTTTTTTTTATTAATTTTACTGTGCATATATTTTTTTATTTAAATAAATGTTTTATACATTTAATATGTATACAAATATGTTTATTCGCATCTTGTATGATTTTTACTTAAGTGTTCATTAAACACGAATGTATGTACGTATTTACGTAGATATATATTTTGTATAAACGCTATTACGGCACATGCACGTGCATATGAGTAAGCAGTGTGTATATATTAAATAATGTTTTGTAGCTTGTTTTTATGGGCGACCAGTCAAATTGTAAATTAGTTTGTTTTAGAACGAAACTTTAGTATAAGATTTAAACATGTAGTTAACGTTGTCATAGTCTAGTGCCTTCTCCAAACGATTTTAATATAACTCCCATCATCTCACTAACTCAGCGTCTTCTTTCTTTGTCTTCCTTTTTATTTCCTTCCCCGGATGAAAAATATTTGACTCCGACCGATTACGACACGCTTCTTAAAAAAAGTGTACTGCTTACAGTAAAATACTTTTTATTACAAAATTCCAACATTTTCTTTCACTTTGATTTGCTTAGCCATATTTTTTAATTATTTCCCTGATTTTACTTTAGAAACCTTAGCGTTAATATATCATCCACAACTACCTTCGCATATCCTACCTATGAATTTTATTCAACGTGGTCTCTAACGCACTATAAAAACTTTCTATCTCTGTATTGTTAGCTAAAAATGTTAGAACATATAAAAGTTATGAGAGGTTCAGCTGATATTTTCATTGTATTTAGTAAATGACCGGATTTATTATAACCGATGAATGTTTAAGTGAGTTTGACGTAATATGTAGCCTCTCTTCTTTTATGTGCGTTTTCCATTTCAGTATTTATATATCTAATTAATGAAAAAAATAATGTGAACTTAAGAAATTAATGTGATTTATACAGACTTTGAGAAAGCATTCGATAAAGTTCCTCATCACAAGTTAATTAAAAAATTATGCTAATATGGTGTGAATGGGATTGTGGTTGATTGGATTTCTGATTATCTTAGTGGTAAAACATTTGCAGTGTGTGTGAATGAAAGTCTGTCTGATAATTTTAGTGATTAGTAGGGTTCCACAGGGCAGTGTGTTGGGACCAATTTTGTTTGTTATTCATGTGAATGATATTTTTTATTTATGTAAGAATGATTCTAATGTTGGGATGTATCTATATGCTGATGACGCTAAATTGTTCAAGTGTATCTCTTTTAATGATGATGATATGGAGGCCCTTTAGGCATGTCTGGATGTTTTTTATGGGTGGTGTGTAAAATTGGAGCTTGGGGTGAATGTGGATAAATGTGTCGTTATGAATTATGGGTGTAGAGCATGTGGTAAGAGATCTTATACTATGAATGGTTTACTTCTTGAAAATGTGGAATTTGTTAAAGATTTGGGAGTAATATTTGAACCAGACATGAAATTTCATAAACACATTTATAATACAATTAATAAGTGTAATATAACTCTAGGATTGATAAATAGACATTTTATGAAATTACCTAAACCTACTTTTTTAATCTTATATAAATCCCTTGTCAAATCAAAGATAGAGTATGCTGCTTCAGTGTGGTCTTCCTGGTCTTTGAAAATTATAGAAGATATTGAACGGGCCACAAGAATGGTGAAAGATTGTATTGGACTCAATTATGAGCAGAGATTAAGACTCCTCAATCTTCCCACACTGAGGTATAGACGAATCAAAGGTGATCTTATCACAGTTTTCAACATAACTAGGAACAGCGTACTATCATCGTGTTATCCTGTGTTAAAAAAACCTAACGATGATCGTACCAGGGGTCATCCTTTCAAGTTGTCTACTCATAGTTTTAACACGAATCATGGGAAATTTTGTTTTTCCAATAGGGTGGTTGAGTTATGGAACGGCTTGGATGCGGACATTGTGATAGCTAAAGATGTTGAAACATTTAAAATGAAGTTGGATCGACATATGAATTCTACAGACATGATGATCAACTGGAGATCCTCGCTTGGCATAATGTCATAGTTTATATATTTATATTATCTCTGACATTTTTGGAGTTAATGTGTGTGTGTATGTGTGTGTGTGTGTGTGTTTGTGTGTGAGCTGATGCGTGTGTAAGTGTGTGTATATATGTGTGTGTATGTATATATATATATATATATATATATATATATATATATATATAGACATTTATCATTAACAATCTGTATTTTCATCCAACTGTATTTTATTTTACTTCATTTATTTATTTTATTATTTTTAAAATACAATGGAAGCTTTTCATTTGCTGAAAGCATAGGAACGTCAGTTTGCGCCTCTCTATTTTCTGTTTATGTTATGTTATATATCATAAGCCCCTGTAGACCTCTATTATGCCATATCTTGGTTCTCTGTACTTTAAGGAAGGCAATTCCAGATATCTTAGCCTTTGTTCATATGACAATAAAATTATAGTGGTTCTTCTTTGCACTTCCTCGATCAATTCGATTTTCCTTTTTTAATTGGTGACCAGACAGATCGAGTATATTTCAGATGGCTTCTTGTCATACTCTTGTATAACATTAAGAAAAAGTTTTTATCTAAATATTTGAAATTTCTTTTGATTAATAATTTCTTTCAATAAGCTTTGTTGATTTTTTGATGGATATTCTCTGAAGAAGTCAGATCTTGATCAAAAGTAATACCTAAATCATTTATTGAAACCACGTGCTCTAACACTTCACTTTTGTTGTCACAATCAAGTGTGTAACACTGAATTGGTACTTCCACATAAATAATATCTTGCATTATTTAATATTCAATTTCAGCGACCATTTATTATACCATTTTTTTATACTATCTAAATCTAAAACTAGTATTAAATCGTTCTCATCGACGTCTTTCGTTATGTGTTTATACAGTTTTGTATCATCTACGTATAGACTCAGACTAGCAAAAGCACCAATTCTTTCTAGTAAATCATTGATATAAATCAGATAGAGTAAAAAGCCTAAAATTTTTTGCGGAACTGAACCAAATCAATAATTTTGTCTAGAAATTTCTTTTAAATTTAAGTTGTGGCATCCACATATCATAATGTAATTTTGTAATGTAAAACGTTCTAACCGATTCATAACATGCACGCATCAAATATTTATTTAAGCTCTAATAATATCATAAAAGCTTATACATATAACAAATGTCGTTTGTTTAATCGATTGCTACATACAGTCGTGATAAAGCAGATCGATCAAAATGCAAAACAAACCTCGTAACTGCTGCGCAAGTTTTTAAGGTTGTAAAACTTTCTAAAAAAGTTTGTGCAATCTCACCGGTTATCAATATTTTTAAATTCCCTTTTCCCAGTCGCAAGATATTTTTGAAAATCTTGGCCTTTTCCCGACAAAGTTGTCAAGATTCGCCACTGGTAGTTTATGTATAAACAAAGTGACTGACTGAAAACAATATTTAATAAATATTGGTAGACATTTTTTAATAACTATAAAAAGTTTTTATATTTATTTTTAATTAAACTTTTTAAAAGAAAAATTGAATTAAGAACAATTGATGAAAGCATTTCAATAAAAATACTTTTGCTAGTTAAACACTTTTTAAAATATATTGCACAGTCAATTTTTCATTCGACAAATAATTTTGTTCATGCAAAAACAAATTGATTTATATATACGTTCCACAATCATCTGTTATTGTACTTTGTAGCGAAACATTCACAATATCATATATGCGTTTGAAAAAGACAGAAAAAACTCAAATAAATATATGTATATATATATATATATATATGCAGAAAAAGAATCAATGAAAAAGAAAGTAAAATAACGAGGGAAAAAATTACAAGAGCAATGAGTAAAATGAAAAACAACAAAAGTACAGAGAAGGATGGTATTCCAATAGAACTGATAAGAACAGGAGAACAAGTCATGTGTAAAAAAATTCACACTATCTTTCAAGAAATTTGGGAAAGTGGAAAGTGGCCAGAAGAATGGTGCAAGTCAGTTCTGGTTATCCTGTCGAAAAAGGGAGACCAAAAAGACTGTAATAATTACAGATCAATTGCACTAATTTCGCACATATGCATGATCATGCTGACCATCATAAAAGAACGACTAAAAAAGGTCATAGAGCAACATCTGCATGAAAAACAAGCAGGCTTCAGAAAGGAAAGAAACACGATCCAACAAATTCTGATGTTGAGACTGCTGATGGAGGATGCAAAAAGTAGCGGTCAGAAAATTTACCATTGCTTTTTTATTTTGAGAAAGCGTTTACTCTGTCTGGCATGAAGGTTTGTGGGCAACATTAGAAAATATGGGAACATCAGAGAAAGCTGGTCAAAGTACTGAAAGGACTTTATGAAGAATCAAAAATGTCGGTAATAATAGGTACAGAACTTGGGGATTGGATAAAGGCAGACATTGGAAGCAGACAGGGCGATCTAATACCACCAATACTATTCATAGCATTGCTAAAAAGAGCAATGGAAAAAATGGAAAATTTGGAATTGGGTGGAATTGACATAGGAAGGAGAACTGTCAAAAATCTCAGGTTCGTAGACAATATAGACCTTCTTCTAGTGAAGAAGGTCTACAGAAACTAATTGAACTAACACAAGTTGGTAGAAAAGATCACTGGTTGCATATTAACAAAGACAGAACAAAGGTGATGATTACGGGAAAAGGCAGAAACAATGCGGAATTTCAAATAGAATTAGAAAAACTCGAAAAAGTAGATCGATTTGTGTACCTTGGCAGTCTTATAACCTGTAACAACTACTGCACCAAAGAAAGTGACAGAAGGATAGCAATAGCCCATGGAATGTTTGCATCATTGAAGGAAATATGAGAAAGTGAAAATATATCTATAAAAACAAAGTTGAGAATGATAGAATTTTGTGTTTTTTCAGGCTAGCTCTATGCATGTGAGACATGGACAATAAAGAAAAGAGACAAAAAAAAACAGATTGGAAGCATTTGAGATGAAGTGTTACCGAAATTTGTTAGGAATCAGTTGGAGGCAGAAAGTAAAGAATAAAACCATCAGAAATCAATCTGAAAGACAGAAAAGTGTATATGACAAAGTCAGAGAAAGAAAATTGGGATTTTTTGGATATATATATATATATATATATATATATATATATATATATATATATATATATATATATATATTTTCATTTCATTTTTTCATTTTCATTTCATTTTCAAAGTTATATTCATAATCAACAACATATCAAATAAGTGAATAAAAGTTATGAAGTTGAATATGCGGAGACCGAATAAGACTGTTTGTCTTGTGGTGGCCACTGCAGGTAGATACATGAATAGTTAATGAAATAAAATAAGAAAAATAACTGAAGCAGAAAGATAATTGAAGATAAATAAGTAAATGTTCGTGTCATACATATATAGACATATAACTATGTAAATGTTCGCTCAGTACATATATAAACACATAAATGTTTAACCATTCATAAAGACCATTCATCCGCATCATTTGTTCTAACGTATTCTTAATATAATATTAGGTGGTGGAGTCCGAGATCCAGTGTCAATAAAAAAGCACGGAATTTTGACTTGAAATGTTGTAGGTTTATGATGGCTCTTAGATGGGGAGGTACATGTTCTGTCCAAATGTTAGGACCTGTTATTTTTATGCTTGTCTGGATTAATTTGAGGCGAGTTTTGTAGATATAGAAGAGAGGAGTGTGTCTAGTGGTTGTAGATTGAACGGAGTTACTTAATGTTTTGAAATTGATAAAGTGAGGTGGGAGAAGATTGTTGATAAATTTAAAAACGAACAAAGCAGAGTAGTAAAGACAGATGAAGTTAACTGGTAAATTTTTTTTTGCTAGGAAGAAGGGTTTAGTATGAGAATCGGGTTTGAGGTTAAAAATTAAACGTATTGATCTTTTTTGGGAAAGTATTAGGTTATTCAGGTGGCTTTTTGGACTATTTCCCCATAGTGTGATGCAGTAGGTTAGATAAGGGTAGATGAATGTGTAATAAAGCGTGCGAAGAGCAGAAAGAGAGAGTTTATATTTGATTTTGTAGAAGATGCCTGTGAGTTTGTTGATTTTGTCTGAGGTAGTTTGTAGGTGAGAATTCCATGAAAGATTTTCTGTGATGGTGATTCCAAGAAATTTGGTAGACAGGGTGCGTATATATATACAGTAAATAGCAACAAGAATTTGGTTAGATATATCTAGAAATGTAACAAAAAAACTGTCAAACGCTAGAAATTCGGTAGATTTTACGAATTACATCATTAATAATAGTCTTTTACCAATATATATATATATATATATATATATATATTGCTATATATATATATATATATATATATATTGCACAAATATAGATATATATATATTTGCGTGTGTGTACAGAAAGAGAGAGAGAGATCGGAAAAGAGAGAGAAAATGCGAGAAAACTTTTATAAACACAATTATATCACCTATCGGCTTGTCACATGTTTAATGATTGTGGACGTATTCAACCATGGGAAATCAAATATCTACATTAATAGATAACAGAACATTAGCCACAAGAAATTTGAAAACATTTACAGATCAGACTAAACATTCAAATAATTTCTATGAACAATTACAACGCGAAACTTCTAATGACAGAGACAAAATGGTCAAGCACGAACTATTTTCAAATGTTAAAAACCTGAAGGATGTTAAAATTTTTATGGAAAACCACTCATATGCAGTTTACGATTATATGACTCTGCTGAAAAGTTTGCAACAAAGATTCACCTGTGTAAAATCAGCTTGGGCGCCTCCGAAAAATCAAATTGCTGCTAGACTTATAAACGAAATTGTTCTGGCAGAAGAAACTGATGAAGTTTTTTTATTAGTTAATTATGTAAATTTCATTAAATATTTAAAAATTTTATTAAATTATTTATAGATTGAGCCAAAAGCATTTATGAGTCATTATGAACTTTATCTAAAAGCAATGACCCAACTGGGAGCTAACACCAAACCAGTTATTGCATTAACAAAAGCGATGGAACAAACAAATGATCCAAAGAAAGCTCTCAAAGCTGCACGAAATGAAGGAGCATCTGATCATGCATTGAAATTTCTGGAAGAAACGTTTCAAATAAGTTTTGATACGAATATTCCAGATTATGTGGTAGCCACATATTTTTTATTTGCAAGAAAAGATCCAATACCCGACATGTTTAGAATGATACAAAAAAAGGTATTGTCAAAATTTTGAGTTTATTTTGTGAAAAAATGGAACTTGCCTACATTTTATTCTATATTAATTAGTTTCCAGATCAATGTCTGAAGAAAGATTTTGTGCTTTACCTGGAGCGTCATATCCATTTTGACGAAAAGCGACATGCTTCTATGGCCAAACTTCTAATTGAAAGTTTATGCAAAGATGACGAATTGTTATGGCATCATTGCATAATTACAGCAAAAAATGCTATTCAATCCAGAGTTAAATTTTGGAATGGAGTGCTTGAAGTGATTACTAAATGAATCAGCAAACGACACTTCCTAATTACCATTTGAACAATTTAATTTTTCTATATTTTGAATCAATTTTCCGTCTACTAATGATGATGATGACGAAGTCACATTTAAAATTTTCTTTAAACATTTTTTTCAAATTTACTTTAGTGGTTTGGCTGTAGACTATATTTGTGTTATTTCACACATTTTTTCTTAATCCTTATTGCATATGTTTGTATAATATAGAAAATTTTGCTTAAGGTATGTTAATTTAAAACAAATTATTTGTTGATTTGTTTTCAAAGTTTAAATTTTTAAGGTTTAAAAAGTTAAAAATAATGTAAATATTAGCGAGTAACCATAATATCCATGAGCAACCCATATGCTTGCATTTACTACTTAAAGACGAGCAGTTGCTGTAGTGACAATAGTAATGTTACTCTTCTTCTTGCTTTTGACTATTCCTCTGCTTTTGATACTGTTGATCATACTATTCTCTTGAGGCTGCTAGGTTTTTCTTTTTTCTTGTTTATTTTTGTTTTTGTTTTATATCTTTAATCGTTTTTTTTTGTTCTCAATAATTCTACTTCTAACTCTTCTACTGTTACTTTTAGGGTACCTCAGGGTTCTATTCTTGGCCCTCTTCTATTTATACTCTATACTTCTAAACTACCTTGCATTATTATTAATTTTTTTCTACTAGTCAACTATATGCTGATGATTGTTATATTTACATTTCATTTCCTCCATCTTATCTCAATAGTGTTCTTCATAATCTATCTCTATGTCTTTTTTTCAATTATCGCTTGGTTTCACTCCATTTGTCTTAAACTTAATCCTTCTAAATTTGAATCAATTTGTTTTAATAAATCTAAGCACTCTATTACTATTCCTCTTATTATCTTACCTGATTCTAAAATTCTTGATGTTTCTCGAGAGTTTCGTAGTCTAAATTTTATCTTTGATTCTAGCATGTCTCTTTTGTCAGATTAATAATGTTTGCTAGAAGTTCTTATTTTCCTCTACGTAAAATAAAAAACTTTTGCTTTTCCTTGAGGATCCTACTCTCTCCTTTTTGTTATTTTGTTAGTCTTATTTAGGATTGATTATTGTAACTCGCTCTAGTATGGTCTTTCTGATTCTACACTCTATCCTGCTTGTCTAGTTGTTCGTGCCCCTTTCTTTTCTCATATATCTTCATATCTTGTTCTCTTGCACTGATTACCTGTAAAATATAGAATACTGTTTAAAATTTGCACATTTATGTATAAGTCTCAATCTAAATTATTCCCTAAGTACTTATCAGATATATTAATTGAACCTAAACGCCCCAGTTTACAATTGTCTTCATGTTCTCACTTCTTCATAATTCGTGTTAAACACTCTTTTGCTAAATTTGTTTTTGCTTTTTCTGGCCCTTTTCTCTGAAACTCTCTATTTATTTCTCTGATTACTTTTCCATTACTTAACTTACGAAATTCAGAGCGGATCTCAAAACCCATCTGTTTGCAAAATTCATTGAGGAGAGCTGTTGAACATTGCGGAAATAGCGCTTTATCAATCAATTTATCCCTCTTGATAAAGTCGTAGTAGTAAATCCGATGTATTCTGTGTTTCGGTGCCTACAATCACCGATTTTACAATCAAAAGAATAAATTACATGACAGTTCTTCATTATAAATTTTGGTTTAGTATTGCTGTTATTTTTAAGAACAAAAGATGAGGTTTTGTTGTCGTGTAATAAATCCTAAGTTTTAATTTATCATTTTTATGGACAGTTTTTACATTACCTTTTTCAATCCTTTTTATTATTTTCTCATTGGTTTTATAAGTTGTCAACATTGTATTTTTGTAATAAAGTATTATGTCATTTGTTGTTTTGTCATTGTTACTTTTCTTTGTTACGTCACAATTATTATTGCGATAATAATTTTTTCAATAAATGTTCTTTTGTAACCATTGTTAATAAGCATGTTAGTTAAAGTTTAGTTACTCTATCCTCTAGATATGTAGAATGTGTAAAGGCTCAATTAACAAATTAATAGATCTAAATTTTAAAAAAATTTACTATGGAAAAACCCATAAACGACAAATTTCCTTTCCTCGATTCCTTATTACACAATATAAACAACAAATTCAAAGCTTCCGTTTTTACTAAAACAAGAAATAAAGCATTTTGTTTGAATGGGCGGAGTGAATGCAGCAAAACTTACCAAACAAGCACAAATCTAGAGAATAGTGTAACTGAACTCAAACGGATAACCCACATGCTAAATAACAATGGTTACAAAAAACTATCCAACGCTAGAAATTCGGTCGTCATTCTAAATATAAACTGTAACAAGAGCTGAAGATGATTGAAAACTCAAAATAGGTTCTATACACTTAAAAATGAATTAGAAAACTTTGAGTTTTTCTAACTTTAATAAAATAAATAATTACGATTAATTTGGTTAGTAATATTGAGAAATGTTTTAAAAAGTTATCTATCGATAAAAATTCAGTAGGTTTCACTGGCTGTCTATAAAATATAGAATAATTTTTAAAATTTGCACATTTATTTATAAGTTTCAATTTTAATTATTTTCTAAGTACTTATCTGATATATCAACTGAACCTAGTTGACGGTTTACGATCGTCTTCTTGTTCTCACTTCTTTTTAAGTCGTGTTAAACACTTTTTTGCTAAATCTGCATTTCCTTTTTCTGGTCCTTTTTTGAAACTCTTTACCTCCTTCTCTGACTACTTTTCCAACACTTACGAAGTTCAGAACGGATCTCAAGACCCATCCGTTTGCAAAATCATTGAGAAGCCCTGTTGATCATTGCGGAAATAGCGCTTTATAAACTAATTAATTGATTGATTTTATCAGCTTATATATATATATATATAGAGAGAGAGAGAGAAAGAGAGGAAGAGAAAAAGACTTTTAGATTTAGATATATTTTTAGAGACTATACTTGTTGTTACTTCTAGAAATGATGCAATATCTTCATATCTATACACATAATTTATTCATAGTTTTATTTTGCATCATATACTAAGAACATTAATTATTATATTTTATTATACATACATATATATATTTATAAATATATGTAATATATCAAATACTATATATGTATGAATACATATTTTTTAAAATATGGAACAACAATGGGAATAAATATTGCAGTTTAAAATTCGTTGCAAAATATTAATGTCTATGTTGTTGTGTACGCTAATAAATGAGTTCACAGACAATCTATTTGATATATAAGGTGGATGCTTTCGGTTCATCGATTCATTTCACTCGCTTCATTTAATTCATAATTTGTCCGGTAAATGATTTTTATTTGGTGATTTCCATCGGGTAAACTATTTGGCATAAGTTTACATTCCGAAATACAACGCAAGTTTGCACTCACTATCTCTAATAGAGAGTAAAATAAGCTCCTCCTACTGAAATTCGAAAAGTGCATTGAAATTAAAATAGATTTTTGTAATGTAATAATTTAAATTTGCGTTTTAGATGTTGTGATTATATTATTATATATTTTATTTATAATTTGTACGTATTAAACGTCTTTAATATTTGTACGTATATAATGTTATTTGTAAGTATATAACGTTATTTGTACGTATATACTATATAGCCTATAAAATACAGGAAAAAAATTAGGAAAATTTTATTATACCAAGTAAAAAAAATTGTGCGTATATAGCCTATAAAATACACAAAAAAAAAGTGTTTTTGGTGTATGTGCCTAATAATATTACTGAACGGTTGGTCGCCATACTGTTCGTGCCACAGAAATTCTGCCAAGTAAGTGTGCCTCAAGCTTTTCGACGTGCCGTACATTACTTTGAATTTGGCTTTCAATCGTGCCCACATGGATTCAACGTTTTGGATGTGTGCTCCTGTCATTGGGTCAACAAAATTTTGGGAGTGGTTGACTGTCAAATGAGTGTAGCCCATATTTCCCAGCTGGCTATAGGCACGCCACTCATCTGACACGATGGTTGTGCCAGGAGCAATCCACTTTTGTATTAACAGCAACAAAGTTTTGTACCGTGTTGGATTCCTCCAAAAATCCAACCTTCATTGGCACCCACATTTCTCCCCCTCTGATGCTTGGCCTTCATTATTTTCGACTCATCAATCTCTACAGTGCCAGGGCCACCTATATGGTTAATTTATAAATAATTTTTTGAGCATTGTAATATAATTTCAATTTTTATTAAATTGTTGACAAACTTTGACTTTTAACCTACCTGGTCAATTTGCTCTATGCATTTAAACTGACAAATGTCACGACAAAAATTGAACCAATCAACAACTGTTTTTTGGCTCAGTTTCAGTTCGTGACATGTCAGACTCACTGACACTCTTTGTGACCAGAAATATACCATACGAACAATTCAGCTTAGTCTTAGGTGACTTCTTTCAAAGAATGAGTCTGTCCTGATGCTGCATCTTTTTTGAATAATTGATAAGTATTAATTAACATTTAAATTAATAAATTAAAAAATACTTCAAATATTAAACTTATGTAACCTTCTTTAATTAAACCTATTTTAATAAATTGATTTTAATAAATTTTAATATATATATATATATTGTTATTTTAATCAATATATTACTATTTTAACATATTTAAATATGAAATAAACGTTTTTAAAATTTTTTTTTTTTTCTTTTTATGTCAATCAACCTGCTTATTAGTGGGAGGCGCTTCTGTTACTCTCTATTAGAGATAGTGACGTAAACAAACATAAATGTAAACAAATTTTAACATTGTAGTTTGGAATGTTAAAAATTTAAATATTAATTCAAAAATTTTATTCTTCAAGATAAATAATTTTGTTCATTTGAATTACAATTGCTCAAAATTAAAAGATTTGAACAGAATCATTTCAAAATGTCATTACCAAATACACAATCAGGTCAAGGTATGTAGATTTACTTTTATTTTTTCCATAAATTGGTGTATAACCTGATTAAACCATGTGACAAGAAGATTTTTTTGTCTCATATTAAAATTAAAGTATCGGCAAAATCCTAGGACAGTGCCTACAATGCAATTGAAAACACATTACAAATGCAGTTGATATGTATGAAAAAGAGAATGCACATGTCATAAACAACACAGCTGTAAGTGAACGACCAATGAGAACTAGAAAAGGGAACGCAACACAGCTGTAAGTTGAACGAAAATACAGAGCCATTGAAGTGTCAATTTAAATAGACTATAAAATATAGAGCCATCGAAGTGCTAATGTCACGAATATAAATATCAATTAATCGATTGTTAAATAGCATTCAACAGGCAGCAATATAAATTAGTATCTATATAAATTAAATTTTTGGACAAAAAGGTTGTATACATTTTATTCTCTTTTACCATCTCAAAATTTGTATTTTTTTTTGCATTAAATAATATCAAACAAATATACTAATAAGGATAATTATAAAAAAATTGAAATTAAAATTAAGAAAAAAGAAAAATTAAGGTATCATTGTCCCTGGCATATGTTACATTTCTGTCTAACATGTACAATGATATTTCCAAAATGCAACTTACCGAATTTTTCTCTCGACATAAATTCAGCTAAATATGTAGTCTTCAAGTCTTTAGATGTCCCATACATATATTTAAGTGTACGCTTCAATCTTGCCCACATCGATTCGATATTTTGTGTGTGCACCCGTGACTGGATCAACAAAATGTACACTGTGATTCACTGTGCTGTGAGTATAACCCAAGTTTTTCAACTGACTGTAGGCACGCCACTTATCAGAGACTATTGTTGTCCCAGAAGCAATCCACTTTTGAATGAGAGGGATTAGAGATTGTGAGTCTCATGCCTGTACCTCTTCTGCAAAACATATTCTTGTCTCTCGCTGTATTCCTCCAAATACCCATCCCTCTTTATCTTTATATCTCTTGTTTCTTCCCCTATAATATTTTGCCTTCAGAATTTTAGTTTCATCTATTTCTACAATTGTTCCGGAACCCCCAATCTGTGCAAAATTATCAATACAACGGTCTATTGCAAATGTCCCAGCAAAAATTGTACCAGTCCACGACAGTATTTTTATTTACGCCAACCTCCCTTGATGTAAAATATACAGGCATTTTCTATGCCCAACAATAAAGAATTTGTACCGTTTTTGACATCTCTAATTTACTATTTTTAAAAAATGAATCCTTTCGAATACTTGTCCTTATTTGACAATTTTTTTTTGGACATCGCCAAATGACTCGGTCAACTTTATTAACTAAATGAATAACCTCGTACATTTCTTCCCCGCAGTTTTCGCAAAACATTTCCCGATGCAACAGTCCATTAAACCTTAACCACGGCTTAGTTATTCTACGATTTCTAGTGAGACGATATAGCTTGTTAAAATTTAAACGATTTAATATTATTGCCTGATTCATTTTACAATAAATCTTTTTTTTCAAAAAACGAACTACGATGCATGAAAATATATGTGTTTTATTTAAGGCATATTCGAACAGCTATAGCACACATAAATCATAACCATTTCTAAATATTAAAAATTGTTTCTGCGGCATTTTTACTAGATTAATGATAAAAATTTTATTTGTTAATTTTTTTGTATTTTCATTATTTCATTTCAATTTTTAATTATTTGAATATATAAATGGCCAATAAGATTTATTTTTTTCTTTTTATTTTTATTATTTTAATAAAAATTATTTATTTCATTTTATTATTTTAATATAAATATTTTTAAATAATAAAATTTGATAGTTCCGTATTTTTTAAAATTTCTTTCATTATGTTTTGACATTGTGCTCACAATCTCATCGGTCATTGTTTATGTGCACTCTTTTTCCTACTTATCTCCCGCATTTATAATGTGTTTTCAATTGCATTTCAGGCACTGTCCTAGGATTTTGCCAAAGTATCTATCCAATGTTAGGATTGACCTCTTAATTTTTATGAACCAAATCAGATGTCATTGATTTTGTTTTTAATCTTTTATTACTCTAGTTTATTATTTAAAATTATTGTCTGGTAATAATGGTTATTTCAGAGCGTCAAAATAAAAAACTGTTGGAGCAGTTGGAGGAACAGAAAAAAAGACTGAGACTTCAAACATCATCATTATCCAGAGAATCTCAGTATTTTATTTTTTGTCTTTCTGATTTATACAAATGATCTGTAAATTTTGTTTTCAAAGCTCATTAATTCTTTGCATTGTTTGATTGGAGATAGAGTCAAGCTATTTCACAGTATAATTTTTTTAAAGACAGCCTCAGACAACTAAGTTTCTGTCAGTTTATTTGAGATTTTTAGTGCGTTTGGCGACTTGGATTGTAGAGAAAGTTTGGAAATGTGATATTTAAAAATGGGAGAAATTTATCTGAAAAGTGTAGAGTCACTGAATGAAGAAGAAAAAGAGATGTATGACTAACGTGAAGAATGATTTAGAAGAGCCCAACATAAAAGTAGAAAAAGCTCAATCAAACATTTTCCTACTTCACTCTTTCTTAGAACCAACATCATTACATTTCTAAAAAACAGTTGTAAGCCTTTACTAGAAATTTTGTAAAATCTTTATACTTATTTCAGACTGAATTATTTATCACAATCTCAAAAAACCAGTATCATCTGACTTCTCGTGATGCACATTCAATGCATCGATCACTTTAAAAATCAGAAAAGTTTAAACCGTCTCTATCGCAATGTCATTGTCTTTAATTGACTGATTTTATGCTAGTTTTTTTTAGTCACTGAAAAACCATCAAAAAATCGTTATTACAAATTTCATACATCTCTCAACGCTATTTTATATGTTTCAAGGCTCTACATCAACTAATGCTTTAGCAGCTAAATTTTTATACTTGGTCATCATTACAGTTCACATTAACCCTACACCGGTACACCACTGGTAGTAAATCAATTTATTTTTCCTCAATGATTTTCAAAAACAAATGAAAAAACAAAAACTCTGAATTTCGTATGTGACGGAGTAGTTAGAGGAGAGAGAGAGAGAGAGAGAGAGAGAGAGAGAGAGAGAGAGAGAGAGTTGCAGAGAAAAGGATTTAAAAAAGCAAAAGCAGATTTGATGTAAAGGTGTAAAAGTTTTTAATGAGATTGAAAAAAAGTGAGAATGAGAAGACAATCATAGACCAAGACGCTCAAGTTTAGTTAAAATATCTCATGAATACTTAAGAAAGAAATTAGATTGAGATTTGCACTCTGATATGCAAATGGATGAGATGTTGATGGTGATTCATTGCGGAGGGGGTCACAATGAACTGCTTGATTGTTTGGATTTGAAATCACGGAACTGTGATAATGCTGAGAACCAACCAGCACATGCACAGGAAACTTCAGTTTTTTGTCGTTATTAATAAATTATTTAAGTGTTAATATTTAATGTTTTCAGATCAACTGCCCATGCTCTTCCAATGTCTATGGTAACCTTTTTCATTGTTGATTTGTTTTGTTCATGTGTGATAATGCTATCTCAGACTTAATTTGACTTGTGAATGTCAAAAGTGATGAACATTATCAGTTGATGATTTAATATTAATTAAAAAAGAAGACTAAAATATGGCTATCGAAAGTCAAATTTTGTCATAAGTTTGTCTAAAGTGATAGAGTCTGAGACTGGCAGTAAAAATCCTGCAATGTTTTATCGTGAACATCTGCTGACGTTCTGCAGTGTCTTGGACCTGTAAGGATTAAAAAGAAGAAAGTTTTTTAAGCCACTAATAGATGTCGCTTTTTCTTTGCAATCGTTATAAGTAGGTTTTCCGCGATCAAAAAGAATTATTGTGTCAAAAACGCTTCATGATTACTCCACTTCAATCAGCACATTCACTGAAAGTGCTGTGGCGATGAGCGATGTTGTTTTGTAGCAACTCAGTTCCAATAAAGTGGTTGGAACTGTGAGCAGGTTAAAGTGTCGGGAAGTTATTATTGGTTATTGGGTGGTTGTCACTTAGCGAGTGATAAGTAAAATAGACCCCTGTGGGGTATGTGACAGGAGAGTGAAGGCTAACTCGGTATTGTGTATAGGATGTCAGAAATGGGTGCATAAGAGATGTAGTGGTGTGAGGGGGGCACTGAAAAAGGTGGAAGGCACGTTCAAATGTAAGAAATGTGTTCATGGTGTGATTAATAGGACGGACGCAAGGACGGGGTTGAGTGATGGTATTGAAAGAGTGGAAAGCTTTGTTTACTTAGGGGAAAAGCGGAACGCGGATGGAAGATGTTTGAGCGCAATTACGGCTAGAGTTCGTGTAGGATGGATGAAATTTAGGGAACTGGGTGGGGTATTGTGTGGAAAGAAATGGTCAGTGAAGATGAAAAGGAGAGTATATAAAGCATGTGTGAGAGCAGCGATGGTATATGGTGGTGAAACTTGGGTGTTGAGGAGAGAGGAGGAAAGTGTACTGCAGAGGGCTGAAAGAGCTATGGTGAGGATGATGTGTGGGGTTAAAGTGAAGGATAGGAGGAGTAGTACAGAGCTGATGTCAATGATGGGACTGAATGAGGACATTGTGACATTGATAAGGAGATCGAGATTGCGATGGTATGGACATGTGTTGATAAGGGATGAAAGGGTCGGGATTAGGCGAGCGTTGGAGTTCGAGGTTGAAGGAGTGGTAGGAAGGGGTCGTCCGCGATTGGGATGGAGAGAGCAGGTGGAAAAGGACAGGGTGAAAGCGGGGTTGCGTGATACCGAGGCGAGTGACAGATGTGGATGGCGTAGAGGGGTATTTCGGTTTCATCATAGCTAGCCAAACGGCAACCCCCGATCTCGGGGAAAATGTCGTTTAAACGTGTGTTGTTGCTGTTGTTGTTATTGGGTGGTTGTCAAATCTACGCAATGTGGAGCTCAAGTAATTTAGACAAAGCGAATAAAACTTCTTGCCGGACTGGTTTCTTCTGTAATGGTAAGACTTAAGCAATTTTGCAAGGGAGTGGGAAGCATCTTGCACTAATAACCAATTTACAAGGATGATTCTCAGATGGACAAGAATTTTATATTGGTGTGGAGATGGGATCAAAAGAGAATGAAATTGGCTTGGTGGGGATGTTGGCGTGCATGGAGCAATCAGGAACAGAGCTAGAGAGTTATGAAGATATTGATAGGTATGGTATTGATAGGTAGATGAATGTAAACTGACAGCAGGAATGATTTAGAATTCTAATATCTTTAATATGTTATTAATGATGGATCATCAACATAGCTAGCTGATCATTTTTAATCAGCTTTCTATAAGAAAAATTGCATCAAATATTTTGTTTAATGATGTGAAAACATCTTTATCTTATAGCTTGTTAATAGTTTTGAAACTGCTGATAGATTTTGTAGCAATTAAATAAGCAGCAGCCAATGTAAAGCCTTTTACTTCTTTTACAAAATTTTTCATTTATCTTTTTTTCCTTTCCAAATCTTTGAGGTTTTTTCTTTGTATGAATGTATTTTGTCTTATTTTGTTTAATTCAAATGATACTCGACATTTTGTAATATTTCAAATTTTAACTAATCCAAAAAATTTTAGTTGAAAAATTATTTCAATTTTAAACATTCCAGGGCACAACTGGTGAATTGCAACAGATGACCTCAGCTCAAAAAACTGCTCTGGAGGTATTTTATTAGCAATTAAATTTCATTTTTCTGTCTTTGACATAATAATTGTTATGGTTGGCATAGAAAAATTAGAGTTCAAGCGGTGCTATATTTTATAACTACATTTCTATTTTTTATGCAACTTTTTCATCAGTCGGACGTTATGCCGATTGAAAGATTAATTTTAAAGATTAATTCTGACATGCGATATTTTTACTGTTTTGTGTAATGTTTGAAAGCTCTTAAACATAAGTAAATTGAGAATGGTGGTTTTCTTAATTAAATCCCTAATTTAAACATGTAACAAAATATTTTTAGCGTTGCAAAAATTTAAATTTTTACTGGGCAAAAAATTTGTTTGTGGCTGTCCCACGGTTTGGAACAGTCTGCCTCTAAATCTTCGTCATTTGGCAGTTCGCTTCCTGATTTTAGCAAAATGTCAAAATCTCATTTCTTCAATCAACATATTTTTGCGAATAACAATTCATTCAGTTCTGGTATGCTGTTGTCTATAGTAATGACGTCATGTTATTAAGCGCCATGGCAATCGACTGAAGCGCATTAAAGGTTAAAGGTTAATCTCTTTTGCGTTTGCTTCAGAGGTTTCAACGACAAACACACATTTTTTATATCAAAGTCGAGTGACATTTTGTGTGAACGTCAATTATAATTTCTTCGTATGCTGCTATCCCGTGTATTGTGAATATCATTTAATCACATTAAGTAACATATTTTGAATCACTGCCACCGTTACCAATAACTTATCAGTTTTATATTTAACAGTAATAAATATTATTTTCCAGCATGCGAATGCCAATTCCGTCGGGTTCTTCATCACGCAGGATTCAGCTTTTGGAAATTTAATTTTGCCAGTTCTTCCGAGGTGTGATGCCAGATGATTTTAGACATTTTTGTGTTTTTTTTTTCATTTTGTATATTCCTAATGTTGAGTGTTTTTAAACGGACGTTCTAGTGATCTGAGCCAAAGTTTTTGGCTAATGTTTTAGTGATTTGTTTTTGATGTTTATGTGATTTGTTTCGCTAATTCGTATTATCATTTGTAGTTTGAATTGAAATAAACAAGAAAGAAACAAGAGTGAGGTGTAGAAAGAAGCAGTGTGCCGGAGTCAAATGAAAAATTCCGACTCAGGCTCTTAAAAAAATCCAACTCCGGATTCCAAATTCCAGAAAATTTTTCCACTTTTGAATCGTAATTTCACCTTATTATCACTACTAAATAAAAAATACTTTAAAAATCCTTAAAATCAGTCAATGTAATTGTTTTTCATAGTAAAATTACTTTATTTTTATGTTTTACAACATGCTGAAAAAATTTTTTATTTTATTTTTAAATTATTTTATTCACATTATTAGCGTTTATTTTCAGTATTAAAGAGGATTGCCTAGAGCTACGTATATTTATTTTCTAAAAACACAATTTTGAAAAATAATTTAGGAAAACAAATATAAATTTTCAAAAAATACGTAACATTTTCCGAGTCAAATAAAAAAATCCGACTCGGGGCTCTCAAAAATTTCCGACTCCGACACTCTAGAAACAAGTACGTAATTCTCCTTTGAGAATGTTTGTATGCGTTTAAAAAAGCCCTTTGTCAGACGTCTGACTTGAGCTGTTTCCATCACTGTCGAACGTCGATGGTTTCACCGCTGATGGTATTTGCTGGCTGTTGAGTTGTTGACATGCAGCTTTCCGAAAATAAGCCGAGATTTCGGTTATTGTTTGATCCCAGCACCACCATCTAATTCTGTTTAACTTAATAATCTGGTTACATATAATTCAATTTAACAATAATTTACTATTTTGTGTTATATTATATCTTTGCGAACAATTTGTCTACTATCGTAAATTACATTCGTTTTCATGAATCCAATCAATATTTTTATTCCATGCTATGTAGTTCAAGAATCACATTGGCGAATCTACTTTCTGTTTGTGCGGACTTTTAAGTAGTGTTTATGTTTACACAAAGTTCTCTGTTTAGATATTTTAATTTATTTAACGTTATAGCTTATTTAATGTGGCATATCCACGAGTTTTCCTTTAAACTATTATTTTGTGTGGTGTTGTGTGCGTTCCTTGAATACGTATTTTGCTGAACTCGATCGAGTTTATTAGGTTGTTTCTTTCCTTTTCGTGTTTTCCAATTTTATACTTTTCTTATTTTCAAAATCAAAATCGTGAATTCAATTTCCAAGAGTCGAAAAATAAAAAAAATTATAAAAATGACACTAGGAAATCTAATTTACGATTTTGAATAAGAAACTAATTAGGAAATTGGATAAATTGAAAAAGAAAAGAAACAACCCGGTAAATTCGATCGAGTTCAACTATATATATATATATATATATATATATATATATATATATGTATATATATATATATATATGTATGTATATATAAGAAATTGCCTATTGTATAATTTATGAAGATAAAAAGATACCCATTATCTCTTTGAATATCACTTCGAACATGAGCATTTAACATTTCCGGTTAGTCTGCTCTGTATATAAAACTCAAAGAAAGGTTAGGAATTATCTGGCATGGTTTTTCAAAATAACTGTGCAAGTTCTTCGGAAGATTTTATTAGTCTTCAACCAGGGAAACGAACGAAAATTATAGCATGTAGAGAAGATTTTAAAATAAGCCATGAACGTAATCCTTTGTTCATTGAGAAATATGTACTAAATTTGAAAATAAAACAACAAATTGTTAAATAGTGAATTAATAGATTATAATATAAAAAAAACTAATTTTTAGTTGGTCTACCAATCTGTGACCCAAGTGATTTTAATTATGTTATATCCATCAAAGCTAATATATGTATATATATATATAATATCGGAAACACTGCCACTACATTGAGACGAAGATTAACTATGCATACCCAAAGAAGCGCAATAAAAAATCATTTAATCGATAATCACGAAATAGAAATTACTAGAGAAATACTCAACATTAACGTATTATATTGCAACAGAAATCCGTTTCAACTTAAAATTACGAAAGCACTTAATATAAACAGAGGGCCATGTAATAAATATCCAATAGAAAGCAACTAAATTGTGTTGCTCTGAAAAAGAGAAACGATTTTATTAATAAAAAATAATAAATTAATTAAATCAATTTAGCCTTAATTAAGTAAATGTCGTACCTGAAAAAGAGAAACAACAATTAAAGCTATTATATATAATAACCAATATTAACTAAGAGCTAGAAGAAATATTCAAAATATCCAAATAATTTCAACTCAAACAAAAACTTAAATTTAATCTGTCAAACGTTTCACAATTTACACAATAACGTTGTACACCATAACTCAATTTACAATGAAGTGGAAATCCTTCATTACATCTCCCCCTCAAAAGAAGACTTAGATTCATCCGGCACAGGAACAAGTTTTGTAATGTGGAAAAGATTGGATTCAAACTTTTTGTGTCCTGTATTGATTCTATAAATTGAGTTTGACAATTTTTCCAAAACCTGGTAGGGACCCATTTTTAATTCCTCTAGTTTTTTTTCTATTTAATGAATTTCCGTTTTCAACATATACCAATTTTACTATTTTTATTTCGTACGTTTTCCTTTTTTTATCAAATTGTTTTTTATTATAATTGTGTGATTTTATAGTTCTTTCCAATGCTATTGTTCTATCTTTCAATAAATCATTATATATCATGTTTTTTTTAATTCCTCTGGTAAAATATTATCAATTTTTCCTTCCAATAAATATTTTGGCGAAAAACCTGTCACAGAGTGTTCGGTTTCATTATATTTTTTTGTACAATCCCGAGCAATAGTTGTTCAGGCTAATTTGTTTTTCTTCTCATTAATCTTGCACCTTATTTTATTGATTAATGTTTGATTTAATCTCTCATTGTGCCCATTTGATAAGGGCGCATTCACTGCAGTGAAAACCATAGTTATATTTTTTTCATCCAGAAAATTTATAAAGTCCTTTGAGTTTATACTCGGATATTGATCCGATAGAATGATCAATCAATCAATCTTCGTTTTGCATCCAGAGACCCGGTTTCCCGAGGTAGAACGTTGTTTTCTTTGTCATCAACTTTTCGCGCCAAATTAGACGATCAGTCAGATGATGGGATGATAAAGTAGGTGTCTTCAGCGTATTTGATGATGTGATTAGAGCTATGAAAAGTATTGAGAGTAGAAGCATTGATGATGAAGGTAGATGGTCCAAGGACAGAAGCTTGAACTACGTTAGAATTATTAGGTAGAGTAGATAAAAGAGTAGAGCTAAAGAAAGTAGAATGACATCTATTAGAAAGAAAATTTATTATTATATTGTGAATGTTGTCAGGTAGAGGAAGAGAAGCTAACTTATTTGAAAGTGAGAAGTGATTGAGAGTGTCAAAAGCTTTAGAAAAGTCGAGAGCAATAAGATCAATCAATCTTCGTTTTGCTTCCAGAGACCCGGTTTCCGAGGTAGGCCGTTGTTTTCTTTGCCATCAACTTTTTGCGCCAAATTAGAAGATCATTTGTATCCATTTCATTTAAATTTAGAGCTTTCATGTCTTGCTCGATTGTTTGCGACCAGGACTTCTTTGGACGACCTTTGGGACGTGTGCCAGGTACTTCAACATCTGCCAGAGAAGTTATGGCACTGTTTCCACTTTGTTTGACATGACCAAACCACCGCAGACGGTGTTGCCGGCATTCGTCCTTAATATCATCTAAACCAGCACGACGCAGGATTTTGGTAGATTTTATGTGGTCCTTCAGACTAATTCGTTGCATCCATCGGAGCATTTTCATGTCGGTTCGTTGAAGTTGTTGTTCCAGTTTGGTTGTCATTGGCCATGTTTCTGCACCATATAACAACACCGGACGTATCACAGATTTATAAAGTCTTGATCGTAGTGGTAGTGGGATGTCACGCCGCATCAATATAGAGGCAAGGAGATGCCATTTATTCCAGGCTGCACGTATGCGTGCTCGAACGGCAGCTTCAGCTGTTCCAGTACAATCCAGAATATCCCCTAGATATTGAAACGATGTGACTTTCTCTATTTTAATGGCTTCAAAAACAGTGCTATTTCGAATTTGTTGTTGTGGATTGATGCAAGCAGGACAAACAAAATTGGACACTTTAGATAAAGTACCAATTATTTTTGAACAGCGTTTGTGACACCACTGGTTACACTGCTGACACTATTGTATTGTTACCTACACCAGCTTTACAAACTGAACAGGGCCATCGTCCAGTAGCTGTGGATTGGATGGGTTCACCAGTGTTCATTGGTTTGGTTTTGCTGATGTTGACTTTGAATCCATGATCGGCGAGTCTGGTGTTCCAATCTTCAAACATCTGTGCTGCATTCTGCTCAGACGTGGTTGTTAAAACGATATCATATCATCCGATAGAATGAGACCTATTTTATTTTCTGACGATACTGTATTGACAAGTTTTATAAAATCGCTTGAGCTTTTAGTTTTTGAAGTCAAAATATATGCATATCTTGTGAAGTGGTCTACCAGAAGATGCAAATATGTTTTAGTTGAACGTGAGCCACCAAGTCCCCCAATGGTATCAATTGACATGATTTCAAAAGGTTTTGTAGCTGGGCCTAGATGGGACATTAATCCAAATTTATATTTAGATCTGGATTTGTTTTTTATGCAGATTTCACAAGTTTCGCAAAATTTTTATATATTTTGTGTTATATTTTTTGCTATATACAAGGGTTTATTTTTTTTCCATTTGTTGTATTTCTATGTGACCATATAAAATGTGCGTGTTTTCTATAATTTTTATACTAAATTCCTCAGTCAGTAAAATCTTTACCGTTTTTTCCACCTTTTTTTAATATACTGTGTCTTTTAATGATAGTCGATTTTGGTGTTGTTTTATGTCTTCGTTTATTTCTTGGTCTTTTTGAATGTCTTCAAGTGTAATAAAATTTACAACTTTCAAAATATCTTCTTGGTTTTCATATGGTTCCAATACAGGATTTCAACTCAAACTGTCTGCTTCTAAATTATATTTTCCTGGTGAATATTTTACTTCAAAATCAAATTGTGACAAATAATACGTGAGATCACCTAGTTCTTCATCAATCAATCAATCAATCAATCAATCAATCAATCAATCAATCAATCAATCAATCAATCAATCAATCAATCAATCAATCAATCAATCAATCAATCAATCAATCAATCAATCAATCAATCAATCAATCAATCAATCAATCAATCAATCAATCAATCAATCAATCAATCAATCAATCAATCAATCAATCAATCAATCAATCAATCAATCAATCAATCAATCAATCAATCAATCAATCAATCAATCAATCAATCAATCAATCAATCAATCAATCAATCAATTAGCTTATAAAGCGCTATTTCCGCGATGTTCAACAGCGCTCCTCAATGAATTTTGAAAACAGATGGGTCTTGAGATCCGCTCTGAACTTCGCAAGTGATGGAGAAGTAGTCTGAGAAGTAGGTAGAGAGTTCCAGAGAAAAAGACCAGGAAAAGCAAAAGCAGATTTGGCAAAAGAGTGTTTAACACGAGTTAAGAAAAAGCGAGAAGAAGAAGACGATCGTAAACCGGGGCGTTTAGGTTCAATTAATATATCTGATAAATACATAGGAAATAATTTAGATTGAGACTTATACATGAACGTGCAAATTTTAAAAATTATTCTATATTTTATAGGTAGCCAGTGTAAGAGAACAAGATATGGATATGGAGATATATGAGAAAAGAAAGGGGCACGAGCAACTAGACGAGCAGCAGAGTTAAAAGCTTTACTTAAAGGATAGAGTATAGAGTCAAGAAGACCATAGTAGAGCGAGTTACAATAATCAATCCTAGATAAGACTAACGAAGTAACAAGAAAGAGAAGAGTAGGATCATCAAGAAAAGGCAAAAGTTTTTTTATTCTACGTAGATGAAAGTAAGAGCTTTTAGCAACACTATTAATCTGAGAAGAGAGAGACATTGTAGAATCAAAGATAAAACCTAGACTACGAAACTTATGAGAGACATCAAGAGTTTTAGAATCAGGTAAGATAATAGGAGGAATAGTAATAGAGTGTTTAGATTTATTAAAACAAATTAATTCAAACTTAGAAGGATTAAGTTTAAGACACATAGAGTCAGACCAAGCGATAATTGAAGAAAGACATAGAGATAAATTATGAAGAACACTATTGAGATTAGATGGAGGAAAAGAAGTATAAATGTAAGAATCATCAGCATATAGTTGACTAGAGAAAGAAAAGTTATTAATAATACGCGGTAGTTCAGAAGTATAGAGTATAAATAGAAGAGGGCCAAGGATAGAACCCTGAGGTACCCCGAAAGTAAGAATAGAGGAGTTAGAAGTAGAATTATTGAGAACAACAGAAGAAAAACGATTACAGAGATAAGAAGAAAACCAAGATAGACAAGAATCAGTAATATTAAAAGAAAGATGCAGCAGTCTCAAGAGAATAGTATGGTCAACAGTATCAAAAGCAGAGAAAAAGTCAAGAGCAAGAAGAAGAGTAAAATTACTATTGTCACTAGAGAGAAGGATATCATTGTGTATTTTAAGTAACGAAGTTTCAGTACTGTGAGCAGGTCTGAAACCAGATTGAGATACAGGTAGCAAGGTCTAGCTTTAATATTCAATTTTTCTAAGGGTTTATGATCAGAGAAAACTGTGAATTTTTTCCCCATGAGCCAATGTTGCCAATATTTTACTGCTTCTTTTATAGCTAAGCACTCCAAATGAATGGCTTTTTTCTTTTTTTCTCTATCATTTAATTTCCTTGAGAAATATGCACAAGGCTTTTCTTCTACATTATATTGTGGTTGCTTCAGGACAGCACCTATACTCTGTATACTAGCGTCTGTATAAATGTGTATTGGTTTGTCTGGATCAAAGATATTTAAAATGGGGCTCTTACAAAGTAGATTTTTTATTTTATCAAATGATTCTTGACATTTTTTCGACCAAATAAACTGTTCATCTTTTCTTAACAATTTATGCGGTAACTCTAATATAATTGATAAATTAGCTACATATTTTCCATAAAAATTAATTTTACCCAAGAACTGTCGAACATTTTTTCGTGTTTTGGGGACAGGAAAATTTTTTATTGCAATTAAATTATCTTTCAATTGAGTTATTGTGTTATTTTTTATTATATGACCCAAATATTTAACTGAGTCTTGGGCAAAGTTACATTTAGAAAATTTTAATCTGAATCCTTCTTTCAGAATTGCATCCAATAGCAAGGATAAGTGTTTAATATGTTCTGTAAATGATTCAGAAAATATTAAAATATCATCTATGTAATTAAAAGTGATGTCTGATAGTCCGGGTTTCCTAATGATACTACTCAATACTCTCTGAAAAATTGCCGGAGATGTTTTTAAACCAAATGGTAAGCAGGTCCATTGGAAATGATTTTCTTGAGTAACGAATGCAGTTTTTTTTCTGTCTTCAATTTTTAAAGGGATTGACCAGAATGCAGAGTTTATATCCAATGTTGAAAAATATTTACTATTTCTTGTTTTTACCATTAAATCTTCGATTAGCGGAAGCGGATGTGATTGAGGAACTACGATTTTATTTAGGTCACGAAAATCTATGCATAATCTACATTTTCGTCCTTCTTCTTTTTTATAAGCCAATGTTACTGGAGCTGCAAAAGGACTATAAGACTCTTCAATCAAATTTTTCTGTAATAATTTTGATACTTGCTGTTCTATTTCTTTTTGATCTTCAATACTACACCTGTATGGTCGTTTACTACAATATTTATCTATTTGTAAATCAATATGGGCTTCATATCTTTTCACCGTGCCTATGTCGTACTTATCTTGAGCAAAAAGTGTTTTATATTTTGAAATTATTTTATTAATTTCAGATTGTTGCTGAAAGTTTAGATGGTTTACTGAGATGTTGAAGCACGTCGTTTTTATATGTTCATTAAAATTTATTTTATTTTTACTTCCATCTTTCTTGAAATCTTGAATTGTTTGTCTGATTTCTAATTTTTCATTTTGACATAATTGAAATGCTCTTATACAATCTAATCCAATTAAAAAATTGTAATCAAAATTTTCTTTATCTATAACAAAAACATTAATATATTTTTCAATTTTTAAAATTTTATCTTTAAAGTCATTATTCCAATAGATTTTTTCACACCATTAATCGTTTTTAAATTTATTATTCGTTTATTTTGAATTTATTGACAATAATTTTGAATTTATTAAAGATACATTTAATCCTGAGTCATAAATTCCTAAAGTTTCTAAAGTATCATTTATTGTCAATTTTATTTTGATTAATGGTGGAATTACAAGTTTTTTGGACTAGTTTCATTTAACTGGATTTCTAATTCAGAATTGTTAATGCTTTTAATGTGGTCTCTTCGTGATCGATCACTGTTTTTGTTTTTGAACCAACACCGTGATTTTGGATGATAGCGAGTTCCTTTTTCTTCTTTTTCACAAATTCTGCATGGCCGCCGGTCTGTGTCATGTTTCTCCTTAATGTTGCTTTCAAAACTGATAATCTTTTTTTCAAAATTTCTTTTTTTTACTAAATGCTCTAAACCTCAAATATTATTAAATAAATCTTCAGTTTCTTTTAAATTATCTCTATCTATTTTATCCGCTATAAAATGGTAGCCCTGTAACGATTAAATCAATGAGGGTTTGTTTATCCATTGATTTATTTAATTCTAATAATAATCTTTCTTTTTTTTGTGCATATGCTAATAATGATGAGTCTTGTTTGTGTTTAAATAAAATTGCGTACCGGACTGGCGACCAACCTTTGTCAGCATAGGTTTCACAAAAGTTTTTTTCCACATCCACCAATCTGAATTTACACTATACTTTATTAGCATAGAACTGCACCAGTCCATGCACGTTTCCTCTAAAAATAACCTCAGAGCCTCAATTTTTTTTGTATCTTCATCTATTCCTAAACGAGCACATTCTGTTTCAAAATATTCATCCATTGAGAAAATTTGATGTTTTTCTTGAAAATTTATCTATTACAAATGTTCTCGTTAGGTTTCCTATATGTTGAGGTTTATTTATTTCCTTGGTCATTTCTGTAAAATTCTCCAATATTTTTGACAGTGTTTCTTCAGAAATTCCAGTCGTAGCTGTCAGTTTCGGTTTCCGCAGTAATTTCCTCTAGTAAATACCCATTTAACTGCGTATTTCCATTTACATCTATATAAACATTTCTTATTTCTGGTGTTAATGAAATCCATACTTGTCTTTTTTCATGTCTTCTTTGTAATGTAGTTTTTACTTTCAGAAAAGTTTCAGTCTTCATAATTGTCTCATGGAACTTTACCGGCTGAAATTTATCCGGAATTGCAAATATGCGGTTGTTCATATCCGTAATTGAGGTTATGCATATTACATTTGTTTTTGGATCTTCGTTCGATTTTACTATGAATTCAAATTTCAATTTGTCCATGGTTCAATAGCTGTAGAATTGTTGTTTTATAATAGAGTTCGGCATATAACAACTAAATTGTGTTGCTCTGAAAAAGAGAAACGATTTTATTAATAAAAAATAATAAATTAATTAAATCAATTTAGCCTTAATTAAGTAAATGTCGTACCTGAAGAAGAGAAACAACAATTAAAACTATTATATATAATAACCAATATTAACTAAGAGCTAGATGAAATATTCAAAATATCCAAATAATTTCAACT
>NW_008705459.1:474727-501881 GCF_000326865.2 Helobdella robusta | reverse complement strand
TTTGCAGCATGAATTCGAAAAATAAGTTTATTTTGAATTTTAATAAACTAAACGTTCACCAAAAAACTTTATTGAGAAAAATCGAAAAAACGAACTACAAACATATTAACGCCAAACATTCGGTAGAATTTATAGAATATTGTAAAAATTATGGTCTATTACCAACATATATATATATATATATATATATATATATATATATATATATATATATATATATATATGATACAAACAATATTTGATAACAATCAATGATCCTCCTTTGTCTATCGAGGGACCCTCGAGGCTGATGGTGTACATCTAAGTATGCTTTTTACTTTTATTTTTTCCTTTTTTCTTTCTAAAAACCTTTTCTATTTTAGGCCAGTTTTATTGAATTCAGAATACCAACACCAGTCCACTCAGTAATGTCATCTATCCATTTCTTTGCAGGTCTACCAATTTTTTTCTTCCAATCTCTTTTCCTCATTAGTACCATCTTAATCAATCTGTCTTCTCCCATTCCAAAAAATCCCAATTTTCTTTCTCTGACTTTGTCATATACACTTTTCTGTCTTCCAAGTTGATTTCTGATGGTTTCATTCTTTACTTTCTGCCTCCTACTGATTCCCAACAAATTTCGGTAACACTTTATCTCAAATGCTTCGAATCTGTCTTTGTCTCTTTTCTTTACTGTCCATGTCTCACATGCATAGAGCAAGCTTGGAAAAACGCAAGATTCTATCATTCTCAACTTTGTTTTTATAGATATATAAAGATAACACTTTTCCATATTTCCTTTAATGATGCGAACATTCCATGGGCTATTGCTATCCATTTGTCAATTTCTTTGGTGCAGTTGTTTTCACAAGTTATAAGACTGCCAAGATACACAAACCGGTCTACTTGTTCGAGTTTTTCTGATTCTATCTATTTGATTTATCTATCTATTTATCTATTTAATAACAATACCTCAAAAATGAAGGATTACCATAAAAAGACTTTTTTCTGTATGAAATGAAATGAATAGTAGTTAAAAACTTTGTTCTATATATAAATAAGTTGAAAAACAATGATGACACTACGGTGCAAAAAGCAAAACAATGAAAAATTAAATCAGAAACTAATCAAAACTGAAAATGCAGTGATATTTTTCAATAAACAAATATACTAGCTGTTATATGTTGCAATATATGTTACCATGCATTTATTATTCATGTAAATAACACTGACAATTACTAACAAATAACATATGTCTTTTGTTATGTAATTTTATTATGCAAAATAAAATTAAAACAATTCCGTAAATAAGCAACAAAAAGTTTCTATTATTGTCTGCTTATTATATTTTATAGCCTCAGAAATATTTTTCCGGTGAGTCATACGCATTTTATCAATTAATTAATGTTATGTAAACACTAGTGCATAGTAAAAGCTGCTACGAAATTTCAATTTTGTACATCCGAATCTTCTATCTCTACCTGAATGTTATGTTAATAATGAAGAGTTATTAAATGTTTTGAATTCAAAACAACGAAGTGAATGAATGAATTAATTAATATTTATACACAGACCTCAATCGTTTTTTGGGCTTCTTTGCAGATGATTTTGTTAAATATGACACTGCCAGAAAGAGCAACAACAAACTCAAACAGTAGCATGATGGCAATCACAGAATTTACGATGACTATTCCACGTATATACTAAAAAATTAATTTGAGATGCAAAACCGATAAATCATAATAAAGTTGAAAATTTTTCGATTTAATATAATATGACGTTCATCAAAAAAATATTGGTTCAAAATATAACTTAAACGGGTAACAACTAAAAAAACCTTCGGTGAGTCGATATAATCCCACCTGTCAGATACCGCCACAAAGTGGATGTCCTTCACAATGAACGCAAAGGAATAAAAAGACAAAAGTGCAGAATTGATGTTTGTGATAGCAAAAGCAATGGCCTAATGTAACATTTTATGTAATATTTAATAAGTAATAAAAGATCATAAATTTTCAAAAAAACGCTCACTAATTTTTTGTTCAGTGTGCAACAGACAATGCATCCAAATATTCCTGTCAATATAAACTTGAAAAAAGTTTAAACAAGTTCAATTGAAATAGATATTTTTAATATCTTCAAAAAACCATAAATTTATAAAAACAAATTTACCGCTATTCCGGACCACAGTTCATTACCGAACAACATGTAATAATCAAGGTATTTGCTAGACATTTTGATACCCCTCAAACTTGTCCGGTTGAAAATGAATATGGCCAATGATATTGAACCAATTATTAAATGCAGGACACTAATAATAACGGCTGTTTTCTTTGGATAGTCTTCAAATTTTTTTGGCAGTTTTATCTTGTACGTCGCTGGTTGCATTTTTATCTGAAAACATGTAATTGAATTTTATTAATGACCTAAAAGTCGATCTTGAATTTAAACAATTTTTAAGGTTCCGGAGATTTTGGTTCGTTGGGGATAGGGATGGGGAAAATAATTTTTACTAAACTTTAACTTCTTTATTACCGCCGTGAGAAGTCTTCACGGTAGCTCGAACATCTTGTGTGTTTGCATTTTCTTGTTGACCTTCCTCGATTAAAATGTCATATTCATTTGCATTTTGTGAAAGGGTAAGTGATTCTGCCAGTTTAAACATTTTTCGATCTCTTGATGCACTTGAAGAAAGTTTTTATATTTAAAATTACAGTTTTAAGTTAATATTCAAAATTTGTTCATTAAATTGTTTTTCCTTTGTTAAATTCCATTTGCGTTTTCACTGTTTGTTTGAAGAGAATGAGAAACTCCAATGAATTAACTAGGCAACAACACAACAATGGTACAAAGTCCATAAGAATTATCTGCTCGTTGGAAATATTATGATGGTGAAAGCTTGCGCTCAGCTTATGAGTAATTCATAAAAATAAATTATGTACAACAAAAGTCATGATCTGTCAAGATGTTTATCAAAACTCAGATAGATTCTTAAGAAAACCATTCAATTGTGTGACAATTTTATTAATTCGTATGAGCAGCTGAAAATTAAAAAAAAATTATTTTTTTAAATCTCAACTGCATGAATTATTTTTGTTTACATTCTAAAATCATAACTGAAACTGCTCAGTGCTCACATGTTACACTCCAAAAATTAATACGGCCTGTGGGCTAAGCCAGTATTTTGTTTTTTTTAGAATGATCAAATTGCGCTATATTATAATCTTAATTATTGTTATCTTTGCTATACTTGTAATCTTTGGATAGAGGATCGTAAAATGATATTTGTAATCTTTTGATCGTAAAAATCTACCGCTTAGGATAGTTCCTGCGTAGATACAGAAAGCAGGGAGGTTGACAGTCAGGTTTGCAGTCAGGTTTTTAGCGAGGGTTGAGGCGAAGTCGTAAATGTGATTTATGTAGTTACTTGGATCAGATTATTGTTTCTATTAATGTTGGCATTCAAATAAACGTTCAACAAAGTTTGCGTTTGAAGCAGTTGTATTCATCTATCGGAAATCTTGAATCTACGAAATAACGAATGCTTGACGATCGTTGGAAGCTACAACACTGGTGTTGGAAATATAGAGATCACTGAAGTTATAACATTGGTGCTGGCAGTTACAAGGTTACAACAATATTTTAGAAAATACAAACAAAAAAAATAAAAAATACAATACAAATATAAATACTAAATATAAAAAATACAAAGTACAAAAAACTAACCCGACTTGTAGCAATAAAAGAATTAAATGTGAAAATAGATCAAAACAAAATTCATGGGCGTTGGCAAAAGTTTAAAGCTCCCCCGAAATAAAATTTTTATTTCATAATTAGATCTGCTTTTTGTTTGTTTTTTGTCATTGTAAAAAAATAGTTTACAATTTTGCAATATTTGTACTTTTAAATTGATATTCCTAAGAATGAAACATTTCTTCATTGTGCTTGAGACATATGGGCAGCTTTAAAATTTAGTTACAATAATAGGAATACATGACATGTTCATGTTAATGGTTGAAATTAATGAGCTTCAACGTCGTTGATGTTTATGCCTGTAATGGTGATTGTGACATCTGGCGCACTCACAGCCAATGTTTATAACGAATAATGAAATTAATAATGGTAATAGTAATAGTTATGTATGGTATACGACAAACTCATGACTGTAGGGTAGGTAGAGGTTATTTTCACGGGTATGCTTTTATACACGTGTGCGTGTCTGCATGTAATGTATATTGCAGATGGGATGAATACGTGAGTTAAGGAGTAAATGTGCCAACGCAGGGCAGGAAATATAAGGTTTAAATTAATGATTTTTGTTTATTATAATTTTCTCGTGGAGCTAATTTATTAGTGATAATGTTGATCATGTAAAATTATTAAATTAGTTTATTTATTTATGGTTCGTTTAAATGTCGCGTACAATGTTTTCACAAGTTTGTTGCCAGAAACGATGTAAATCAGGGGTGGGCAAATTACGCCCCGCAAAGCCTTGTTTGCCAAAGAAAGGTCGTCAGCCAGATTTTATGACCAAAAAAGGTGCTATTGAAGTACATATGCGACCATTCAAAATGCGGCCCTCACAGCAAAATGTTTGCCCACTCCTGATGTAAATAGTTGTTGCCATTCGTGTTGTGATACCAGGAGCTCCTCGGCTAACAAAACTCTTCGAGCTCATTGCTTGTTGTCGCGTAGTTACCTGTGCAGGGGTTCTGCGTTCTGGATGCTAGACCTTCTCATTGAGGGAACAATAGAACAATAGTTACTCCTTGCCAACCATCATCGTTATCAATCAACTACAGAACATCAATCAAAAATAGAACAATCGATAGCTATTGATCACTGACCAGGTGAATTTATTTATTTTTTGTTATCTTACAATTTGTAACACATTTAGCAATTATAATCAGTGGTTTTGTACAAACTTTTCTTAATTTTATTTTTTGAATAATTTAGTAAAAATCGTCATTAATTTATATGGAGATTTTATTCAATTTTGTCTCAACCCAGAGACCCCTTGCCTGTGCCATGATTCTTCAGCAGTCAAACACACCTACTGGGATGCAAAAATTTTATCCAGAAATTCTGCAATTCTTAAATCAAGAGCAAACTACATAGGGTTCTAATTTGAAAAAGCTGATTCAAATCTGCGTTTTTCTGGCCCTTGGCTAACGTTTTTCACAATCATCTTTCCCAGCACTATAACGATCTGGATTTCAAAAGGTTGGTCTATTCGTTCAACTCTTTTGTCCAAGAAAAATTAATAACATCCATCTTACAATATTTTTTGCATGTGAACAACAGCCTTCTCAAACTTAATAAGTCCGAAAAGCTGTCGAAGTTCTCGCTCAAAGAATTGGACATAGCAGGATCTACATTACCTGCCAATCTCATCACATTTGACAAACAACTAACTTTTGAAAAACACCTATCTGAAATCATCAAATCATTTAATTATCATCTCTGTGCAATAAAACGCACCAGAGTCAGATATACGATTACATGTGATGTCGCTGCAGCTGCTGGTGGTCCTATCAAAATGGACAACTGCAATTCTCTGTTATCTAAAGCCTCACGTACCTCTATCAAAAAAGAAACTAAAAACTACCCAAAATAAAACTGATAGGCTGGTCCTCAACAAACCTTATCGCTTTAGTTATGTCGGATTGAAATCCTAACGAATAAAAAACTAACAACCTTCAATAATAAATAAAAACACCATGAGCTAACAAGGTGATTTGTTCGGGCTATATAAGAAACTGCGATAACTATTCTGATAGGTATTCGGACTGCTGATGAGTACCTCGTAGGGACGAAACACGTGTCCAGTCTATCCAAACGAATACTATTATTCTTCTCCCGCTTACTGCTCTTCTTGGTTCGGTGTTCTCTCAAACATAAGCGCAACCGCTATAGTTATCACCTTTTCCAGTGACATTTAAAGAGGCACGAATGAATGCCTTGTAAATTTGAATTCAAATAAACAACAGTACAATTTTTTTATGATTTTAGATGTGATCGTCAATAACTTAATGATAACTTTTGATAAACAATGTTTAGCGTTAAAACAAAATTTTGTTCACATGCAAAACTATGAAACAAACCTACTAACAAACTAAATAATAATTAAAAACTAAAAGAATATTCTTTCTTTTTGTGTTTTAGTACTACGACAGCCTTTCTTATGTCTTGGTCATATTCTTCTTACACAATTCAATTGCAACTTCACTCATTGCATGTATTATTTCTGCTGTAACATGATCTGCTCCAGTTCTTTTCTTTTTAGGCCTGTGACTTGTTCTACTTCTCGTATTAATTTTTCCTAAGCGAAAGAAGCGTGTTTAGTGTCATTTCTTCCCTTATGCTGTAGTCTGTTATTACTATTCTAAATTTTGGAGTCAATGACCAAAATTTACCTTTGCTTTTTTCACATCCGTTTGAAGGCAATTCCACATTATAAAATAGATTAAATTTTAATGCATCTCATGTCTCACGTGACAATCACAATTTTCTTTCTCAACCAAAAAGGACAAATACTACGTGATTATTTTATATTAAAACGAAATTCTGGATTTATAAATTACATCCAGCCATATTGTAGCTTTTAATTATTAACACAAAAGGCAACAATAGAATGTTAAATTTTTAAAAATAATATAATCACATAAGTGATGATGTTATCGCAACTGTCACGATTCATATTATGTTTTTTTTGCATCGCCAAAATCAACATTATTTGTAGTGCAATATAAATAGCTAAACTGATTAAGTGACCCTGTCAAATTAATGTCCTTTTGTTGGTTATGTAAATGTTGCATGATCCTGGCATCAATACTGATGTGGCTGCAATTTGTCTCTGTTGCACTACAATAATGTTTGTTGTTGCTTGACGCCTGCAACGGTGTTTCAAGGAAAGATGCATCCATTTCATCGTTCATGCTATTCTTTTTAACGGTAGATTGGTTATAGGAGGAGTTGAATTTTGTTGAAAATTTGTTGTTACATTTTTGATAAACAGGAAATGAAATCTCTGGTGTTGGAATAGATAGTTTAATTTTTGAAAAATTACTGAAAGAAACATCGGACCAGCTGACATTAGGGGCCAATACACTAGTGCTTGTAGAAACTGCAAACACGGCAGCATTGGTGAGTGCAGTTGAAACAGTTGAAAATGTAGAAAGTTTAGTAGCGGCTGCAGTTGTAAATGTTGCAGTAGTTGCAACAGCTGTATGAGTTGTAGAAGTTGTAAGAGTAGGAAAAGTTGCAATTGTTGCAAAAGTTGTAGGAGTCGTAGTAGTTGCAGCAAATACGGTTGTTGCAATGATAGCAGCAGCTAGAGATGCAACAATTGAAGTAGAGGTAGCAGCGGTTGAAAAAGCTGTAGCAGCAGTTGAAGTATCTGCAGAAGCAGTTGTAGAAACAGTTGCATTAATGTAAGCAACATTTGAAATAGCCATAACAGCAGTTGAAGTAGGTGTAGCAGCAACTAAGACTGTTGTATTAGTAGTTGATGTAGCTCTGGCAACAGTTGATGTAGCTCTGGCAACAGTAGTTGTAGCGACAGCTAAAGTAGTTGTAGAAGCAGTTGATGTAACTCTAACAGCAGCTGAAAGAGCTGTAGCGCTAGCTGAGGTAGTTGTAGCAACAGTTGAAGTTGTTGAAGTGTATCTAGCAGCCTCAGTATTCATTGCAGCAAATGTGTTATTACTATCCTTACATTGCAATTCAACAGCATTTAACTCAAACTTTTGTTTTTGTTGTCGAGATTTATGAAAATTAAAACCGATTTGTGGATACATGTTTAAATTTACTCTATTAAGTAGCAATGATGGATGTCTCTTAACACAATTTTCGAAAATTTCATTTGCAGTAAAGCACTTGATTTCCTGGTGATTAAGCAAAGAACAATAATTTTTTTTAAATCCACTCATTCTCTTGGAAGCATAAGCTTTATTTGTGATACAAGTTTGCATGTAAGTCAAGGAAAGATTTTTAGCTGTGGAGGTATAATTGTCACTTGAAATAACAAGACTTTCAGTAGCTGTGGTACCAGTATGGTAAGAAGTTTTTATGGCGCATATTCTGTTAAAAGTATCAACATTTAATCCAGTCTCATTATTGCCATTGCAATCCTTGTTAATATTACCACTCAATACAACTTCATTGGTATTGTTGATGTTGGATAAATTTTCAATACCATTTTCATTACAAGAAACGTATGTTGTATCATGAAAATCATTCATAATAATGTCGTTGCTTTCAACATGATCATCAAAAGATTCCTCTCCCAAAAGATTTGCACCACTAAGGAATTTGATGTGTTTATAATCGTTGATGTTATTTTTAATTGTAATATTTACAGAATGCGATTGCTTGAGGTTATTTTTCATGCAAAGATCATTGTTGATATTATCATTACTTACATAAACACCTCCTCTATTGATTTGATTTTCATCTTTTTTGGTTTCAAGTGCAGTCATTTGAGAAATGATGTCACCTTTCAGTCGCCCACCAGCATTGCTGCTATTAATGTTAAAATTACAACTAACAACATCAGGAAAATGAAGTTTTTCAGTATGTGTTTCATCAAGGTTTAATTTTTTAATGTGCTTTGGCACTTCAAAACCCAAAGAATTATTTTCATTAGAGCCAAAATTTAACAAAATTTTGTTTTCAGGAAACATAAACTCCTTTTGTCTTTTAAGAGGTTTCAGAGGCAACGAAAATAAGATGCCAACATGTTTATCCTGACCCTGAATTAATGGAGAAGGCATTAAATCTGGTTCGAAGCAGGGATTGTCTTGCGAATGAACTGGCGTTGAATTAATCTGTTCTTGTGATAAACACATTGATAAGTCTGTTCTCACATCTTTCCTATTAGCAATAAGATTCCCAGTGCCTTCTATAAAGCCATTATGGGTAGTTGCAATGTCATAGTTTTCAGTCTGTTGTGCATTAGAATTTGAAGACAACTGATGATTATGAATATTATTAAATTTAAAACATAGTTTTTCTTTGTTCAATTTTGTTTGTAAAGAATTCCATTTTAAAACATTGCTGACCAAATGTGATGGAGCTATAAATTCAAAGTTTTTAGTTTGTGACATGTTAGTGATTTCTTGATTCATGTTTATTTTGTTAACTTTATTATTAGACCTTTTCTTGTTCACTGTTGATTTCAATTGACCTGCTTGATCTGACAAAGTTGTGGGCATCTCTGCTTGCTTAGCCAAATTTATGCAAGGTACATTGAGAACATTTTTTTGTAAGTTGTTCCAAGGAGCATCGTCAAAAAAAAATTGTGAACAATTATTCACCAGACCCTTCCTACATTGAAACTCTAAAAAAAAATAAGAATTTCATTTATGCTAATAAATTTTGGAATTTAAATTCTTTTACTTAATACTTAAGCCAAAAAAAATAAAATAATTGTGAAGTTTTTTTTTAACTAAATAAACTATATAAAAAAATTAAAATAGACATTGGATTAAATTATAATTATACATTCATTGAAATACCAACTTGCTTGTTGAACAGCCTGAAATATATCCAAATAATAGTTGGACCCAAACTGACGATTAGTGACAAGATCTGGATTATCTTCAATTCTCTTTTTCATTTTCTCATATAACATTTGATACTTGCAATATGGTGTGATGATCATGCTACAGAATACTACTTCTTCCTCACAGATGAGAAACTTGCAGACAACTATTTTCATTTCGTACTGAAGTGAATCTCGAAAGGGCCGTTTTGTGTAAAATGGATAATATATTTCTAATAAAATCTTGTGTTTATAGAGTTTATTCAAATTCAAAAAATTATCACTCCTAAGACTGAGAGCCTCTTCAATGGCCGACCTTTTGAAAATAGCTTTGACACATAACATCTCGTCAGAAATATGAACTTTAAGGTCTTTATCGCAATTTGAATCAATGCGTGTTACTTTGTCCAATATGCGGACGTATCTCGGAATGAAGCAAAATTCAAAAGGTCTAGTTTCACACAAATAAACGTACAACCATGAAGAATCAGCGGACATGGTATCTTGTTCTTTCACTATTATAAGCTGTTGGCTGACCTGAGGCCTGAGGGAGAAATCATCGGACTGTTTTGAATTTTTGTTACTTCAAATTTGGTTGTTCTCCGGCATAAAAAAGCCTAGCAACTGAAAATATAACTTTCCCGCCAGCCATGCAATTTAATTTGTAAGATAGGTAGGAGGCGAATGTAAAAAAACACTTAAAACTTAGAAGTGAGATTAGAATGTATTAACCTGTCCTAATGGGAAGCCTATTTACCAATATACAACACTTTTTTATGGGTTGTAGCAGGGATATGCAAAGAACCTCAATTTTTTCAACTTTTAATTATTTTCGGTAATGTCAATTTTATTTTTTAAAATTTATACTAAGCAAAAGTAATTAATTATCACATTGAATAACAATTAAAAAAAATTTTAATTTTAACATTTTAAATAAAAACAATATTTCGAAATTAGTAAATATACGATCGTAATTTTGGATTCGAACGATAAAAAATTACCTTCCAAATCCCCTCCGAAAATAAGCTCCTTGTTTGACCGTTAAAGGTGAGCGAAGGCCGTTATATTTATTCTAGTTATGTGTATTAACCCTATTAACCATCAACGGTAATAACATTCTCATATCAAATATTAGAATGTTAAATTTTTTTAACTGATAGCTCAATTTATTTACCGTTAGCTCAATAATCAGCCAAACTTGTTTATATGTTTTGTTGATTACTCCAAAGCTTTTGAAAGCGTGAAACACGTAAAGTTTATGGAAATATTAGAAAATTTAGACATTGATGGAAAAGACACGAGAGTTATCAAAAACCTTTATTGGGACCAAAGAGCAGCGTTAAAAGTTGGTAACAAGATGACAAGTTTTTTCAAAATAATGAAAAATGTTAGCAAGGCTGTGTATTCTCTCCAGACTTGTACAATCTCTATAATGAGATCATCATAAAAAAGATAGATTATTTGGAATATCAATAGGAGGCGTAAACATTGCTGATGATACAGCTTTTAAAAGGAATCAATAGAAAAACTTCGAACAATTGTATTCAAACTGGTTTTTAAAAATGAAAGAAATGGCTTGCTAATTAACATCAACAAAAAGGAGTGCAGGGTTATCAGTAAAAACAAAACCGCCTCGATCTGCTCTATAAACGTTAATGGTAATCAGATGAAACAAGTCAACTTTCAATTATCTCGGAAGTCTGATTACCTCAAGTTGTAAATGGAATGTGAATATCAAACAAAGGGACGCTATGGCAAAAGATGCATATTCTAAAATTAAAACTTTGGAAATCTAACAACTACTGGAAAGAGTGGAAAAAATCTAGCAACGAATTACGTTCGTGAAGTTCTAGTGTGACTTTTTGAATATAACAACATTTCAACTACTACAAAATGTTAAAAATTCGGGTTTTGTAGAGGTCGATGGTAGCCAATCTTCTAAAAGAAACAGGCACAAAAAAGATGAAGACCCCGTTAGTAGAATTAAATTATTTATCACTTACAAATTTGGGAGATGTTTTTCATAACGAAAATATTTTTAGTAACGCAAAGACTTGTATATTTTGTTATATATCTATGTGAGAATAATTTATACGGCTGATTATAGATTTACAGCTGACTATACGTTCGTCTGATATGACTGTTTAAACCGATCAGATTTTTGCTAAACCCGACAGCAAACCACTAATCTACGCTCGTTATGTTGACGACATTTTTGTCGTATGTAATTCAGTAACGGATGTATACAATTTACAGAATATCTTCCAAAATAGATCGCACCTGAATTTCACAGTTGAATTCAGCAACGACAATAAATTACCATTTTCAGATAGCTTGATCATACAACATGACAATTGCTTCACTTCTAAGGTTTACGTTAAACCCTCTAATTCCGGTCAAGTGTTAAATTTCAACTCTGACTGTCCGGATAAATACAAGAACAATGTCGTACATAACCTAATTCATCGTGCATACAAAATCTCTTCCGATAATGAAATATTTAACAACGAATTTATTCGTATCAAACAGCTCCTGGTTAACAACAATTACCCCAACAAATTAATAGATACGGTAACAAAGCAGTACCTGGATAAAATTAACAACTCAGCACAACCGACACCAGCACAACCAACAAATACAGATATATCGTTATACTATAAAAACCAAATGCATGACAATTATAAGATAGACGAAACACAGCTGAAAAACATCATCAAATCTAACATCACCACCGTCGACCAAAACCTTAGACTTAAACTAATAATATACTACAACACTACACGAACATCCAGTTTGATTATTAGAAACAACAACAACCAACCTAGCGACAGTCTTCAGAGAGCAAATTTAGTGTACCAATTCACATGCCCTTTGCCACACAGCGTTGTGGAAACATATATTGGCCACACTCGAACCACTCTCTCACGTAGACTAACGATGCATCTACAGAACGGAGCAATCAAGAACCATATGTTGATTGCTCACAGTCAGCAACTTACGCGAGCTACACTGGTGAATGGTACCAAGGTAATTGATCGCGAACCATATCCAATCAGGCTTAGAATAAAAGAAGCGTTATACATACACAAAAACAAGCCATCTCTCAACAAACAAATCAACACCTTCGACCACACCCTTCAACTGTTCTCCCAATACTATAACACCTCCCCACTACGTACGAACTTGGTCCGAGCTGGCGATGGTACAGTACAACGACACAGTTATCAGCCTGGTTTGGATCCAGTAGGTTTAAATCAGGCCAATGGGGCTACTTGTCGACCACGGACCTACGTCGTAACGTCGCTTGCCACTTTGTTTGATTCAAACGTTTAGTCTATCTGTGTGCCCACGCATGCGCCAAACTTTAATATTTAATAGTTTTGTTATTATCTGTGTAAACGAACATGTATGTTCCACTATGTTTCCACTATAATGCGGTTATGCGTATGCAAGTGATATTTCCATTCACGATATATTTACTCGATACATTCCACACAATGAAATAACACGATATAAGCTCATAGCTTCTTACTATACACACAATATATATTCTTACTATTCCACACAATGAAATAACACGATATAAGCTCATAGCTTCTTACTATACACACTGCTTTCTACCGTTTTAAATTTATAAAATTGTTGTTTTGAATTTTAATTAGACATATTTAATATAATTTAATTGCATTATTTTAATATATAATAACTTAATTTTACCTTATTTAACTTCGTCTTAATTATTTAATTATCAATTTCATTTTCACGTTTATTCCTTTATTTAACCTTGTTTCAAAGGTACGTTTCATATGTTTTTTAAATCTTTTAAATTGTTTCACACTATTGTTAAAACCCAATATAATTTCAATATTTACTTTAATATTATTTTAATAATCTTAATTTAATTTCATCTTAAAATATTAAATCCAGCTCCGACGATGGTTAAATAGCCGAAACAGCGCTGTCAGCTGACACTTACAACATTAATTAAATTATGACATTAAATAAATACGAGTATAAAAATTTACGTCGTGTTGAAGTTGTCTTTAAAAAACTACTAAATGCAGAATGGGCATATAAATTTAACAATATATATATATATATATATATATATATATATATATATATATATATATATGTGTGTGTGTGTGTGTGTGTGTGTGTATATATATATATATATATGTGTGTGTGTGTGTGTTGGAAGGAGACCATATTTAATACGGTATTGTATGAATTCTACCGAATTGTTGGCATTAATCAATTTAAAATTTTTATTTTACTATTTACATTTTTCACAATATTAACTTCAGAAAATTATTTTACAAAATTTTTACTAAAACTATCAAAAGAGATTTAGATAAATACAATTGCTTACCATGGTTATTATCTCAAAAAAAAATGAAAAACACTTGAAAGAATCAAGTTTGTTTTCAATTATTGATCGTTCAGTCATTTTATGAAATAGCAAATAGTAAAGTTATTAAATGGGTCGTTAGACTTTCTAATGTTTTTAAATAAACCAAACACCCTTTCAGGCGTATTTAGTTGGAATGAGCAAATCACCTCGATTGACTTGTTTAAGATGTTTTGATGAAAAATCTGGTTCATCATTTGTTTGGTCGTCTGAGATTAAGTATTTGTGGCATGATAAGGATTGGTGAAATTGCAGACAAATTTGATGACAGCACCACAAACATATGACAATATTCATCCTCGTTTATTTTAATTTGTTAATTTCAATACATTCAGACATTTCATCGGCAATCTCATTCAAGTTATCAAAACTATTTTAATTATTATCCAGGACAAATTTTTCAATCTCTTTTAATATAAATTTGGAATGTTTAAGTAATGATAATGCACAAATTTTTTTATTACTCTGATAAGCTTGTCTACAAGATATGTAGTAATTGTTGCAAGCCGTCTACCTTATCCAAGCAAATCTTGATTAGATAACATCAGACTGCAAATTCTCAGTAAAATTTTAAGAATAAAACCATGGATATTATATATATATATATATATATATATATTCATGAGTAAAACGATTACAAAACAACACGAGCACAAGGCACGAAAGTAAATTTCACAATAAGGAAACAATGAAAGTTAACCTCATTGCATAAAACATTAATTTATATCGCCTCCGTGGGTCGGTTTTAGGAAATTTTCATTTCAGTTGACCGTCCAGGTTTCCTATATAGAAGTCTAAAGTATCAATGAAGTATTACGATAACTTAAAGGAACATAGATTATATTAAATATGTTAATTACTTAGCCGCAATATTCTAATTACTTTGGTGAAAATATTCTAATTACCCCTAGACAGAAAAACGCTGATCTTTGGATGCATTTTTTATAACGCAAAGGCCTATTTGTTTATTCATTTTAATCGTAGCTAACTTTTGTATCGTTTTTTCATTTATATTTTATATATACATTCTTAGTGAAACTGTTTATACGTCGAACGAATGATTTATATTATTTACACTGAACTAAGTTAAGCATTATTACAAATAAAACTAATATCGGCTTTCAAATATCTTCCTAATTAAAGTTTAACTTAAATGACCGTCAAGTAAAATGTCAGTAGAAGAAACAAAAGTTATATACCACATAGATGAGGAAGAAACTCCTTATTTAATTAAATTGCCCATACCTCCGGAAAAAGTAACTCTTGGAGACTTCAAGAATGCTTTAAATCGGCCAACATATAAATTTTTTTTCAAATCGTTGGATGATGACTTTGGGTAAAGTATTTGTGGAAATTTTTTTAATAATTTTGTGCCTAAAAATAAAAATTAATTGTTTTCTACATCATTTAAAAAATAAGCGTTATCAATCTACTAATTTTTTAATTGGAATAGCTTATTTTAATAAAATGCTTCTAATTTAAATTTAATGAAGTAATACTGAAATACTGAATGTGAATACAATACTAAATATTAAGACAATAAACAATAATATTGGCATTGTCATAAGTTTGATATAAGAGAATTATGATAGGGAAGCACCATTCTCATGGTATAAAAAATCATAATGGCCCAGCACTGATGATGTTCAACATCATCAGTGCCAGTGAGTGGGTTGGAATGCCAAGATATACCTGCCTATCACAAACTGGTGCATCAGTTCACTTGTATTTACATATATTGTGTGTTTGTTACTATTACCATTGTAAAATACTGAAAAGAACATACATCTGAGAAATATGGAATAGTGAATTTCAATAATTAAATGAATAAATGCTGGAGCTAGACAAGTTTGCAATGTCTCTTTGGCAACAAATTTTGTTTTGTGAATCTTTTAATGATATAATTGCCAGTCTTAGCTCTCCTTTACATTTAAAAAATGTTTTCCACTCAAATTGGCTCTGATTTTATTATGTTTGATTTGTTATTTGCCAACTAACATACAGTATTAAATATTATATGTATAGTAATGTTTTTGTTTAGTATATATATATATATATATATATATATATATATATATATATATATATATATATATATATGCTGGTAGATGACCAAATTCTTGACAATATGTAATAAATTCCACCGATTTATTAACTTTATCAACTTATATTCAATTTTTCAATTTGTCCTAATAAATTTTTATCAACAAAATTAAGTCTGAATAATATATATATATATATTAATAATATATATATATATTATTGATGAAAATCACAGCAAGTATCACGTTAGTTAGCTTCTTGTTTAATTTTTCAATTTTTCTAACGGTAGATCCAACAATGATAGAACAAAAAAGGTTTTTTCGATATTCCTTTACCATCTAAGATGCTTAAATGTTTTATCAGGCTTAAAATAAATAACAATTTTGGTTTTGAACTCAAGAAACTTGACAATGATTTACGATCTACCGTTAGAAAAATATGCATACATATATATATATATATATATATATATATATATATATATATATATATATATATATATATATGTTTATACTAAGTATTTATGTTTAATAATAATAATAACAATAATGTCATTTTATATAGCGCCATGGCTGAGGTGCATTATCATTATTACAACAAACACACAGTGCATAAATGCACATGAGTCATCGCATCACACACTTTTGCATGTGATAGGCGGGGATCTTTTTGCATTCGAACCCGGACACTGTATCAACAATGCCAGGCACCTTAGCCATTACACCATCGCTCCGCCCTTAAAGTTTGTCTTTTCAATTTTTCTTGAATTTTTTGGATATTGTTCATTTTGTTGAAAATAGAATTATCCATATTCATCATGCAAATTTATTAACAAATGAAACTGTTAATATCCAAATTCATCATGCAGATAGGCCTATTTCAATTTTTCACAAATCATCTTCAGTGCTGCTTTGGTTTATATAGTTTCTTAGACAAAGGAAAGGTAGTTAATTAATTGGTCAATTTATTAATTAAGGTTAATTAATTGTTAGACAATGGAAAGGTAGTTAATTAATAGGTGTCATATTCTTTATTTTCTTTGTTGGTGTCGCTTTTTTGTTCTTCATTGTTATTGGAGTTAGTATTAAGGCGTCGAGTTGGTAATGATGATATCATTCTTGTATGTTTATTTGGGGTTTATTGATATCTATTAGGACAGCTTCTGCAATTTTTAGATGTATTGTGTTGGTGTTTTGATAAACTATTTTTTGGGTTATCGTCAAGAATTTGGCGGGTTATTGGAAGTGCTTGTGTTGATTGCAAGTGAGATTTGATAGCTCATCTTTGTGTATGCATTGTGAGACATCTTGATAGTGAAGTGGTCGTAACACCAATATACGAATGTTGTTGACGCGCACAGTCGTCAATAGGGCATTTAAATTTATATATTACATGCTTACGCTTCAAAGTAGAATCGTCTTTAGGAGTGCGGTTGTTCTTTTGGACCAGTTGTAATGTCTTACGATTGTTGTAATATATCCTGAGTTTAATTTTATTAGTATCCTTGATTTTTTTATAATTTGTGTGAAGACGATTTTGTCTATTTGATGCGCCATTGACATATGATTTCTGTAATATAGGATTATGTCATTGTTGTTGCTGTTTTTGAATATATTGATCTTTCTGTAGTCTTTGTTGAATGGTGCTTTCAATGGATGATTTTTGTAACCATTGCTTACTAGTAGTTTAGTAATTCTTTTCAGTACCGTATTGCGATCATCAGTTGAGGATGAATGCGTGAATGCACGGTTCACAAAGGATTTTATTGTTCTTACTTTAAATTGTTCCATACATTCATTTAACCCATTTAAACAATTATCTTTGTTTGTTGCTTTGACATTTACGGTAGTTTTAAATCTGTGTTCGTCATGCGTTACCAAAACATTCAGAAATGGCAATGAATTTTCACTTTTGTGCTCGATGGTGAAATTCAATTTTGATTTGTTCAGGGTTGCTATTAGCTGGTTGACTTGTTCAGAATCATTGTTTGCGAAGTTGACTTGTTCAGGATCATTGTATGCAAAGATATTGTCAGCATATCTGGTCTAGATGTTTGGTTTCGATTCCGGATTGTCCCTAAACGTTTTGCTCTCAAGTTGTCTTAAAAAGAAATTTGCAAACAGGACACCGAGTGGTGAGCCCATGGCTATACTGTCAATTTGCTTGTATAGCTTGTCTGTGGGAGGTGTGGAAAGGTGCTTCGGTGGTGCAGATTTGGAGAAGAGATTTGAGATGTGTTTTAGTATTTCTAAGGGGACCATGTCTGAGTGATAAACACTGTTGATGATAATATCACTTGTGTCATTGAGAAGCATTAATTTGTTAGTTTTCAATAGATTGATAAAATCACAAGAGGACTGGTGATTGTTTGTAGTGTATGGGACTAAAATTTTGTTCAGATATTTGGCAATATGTTGTGTTACTGTCGACTTTTGGCTGATGATAGCTTGAAGGAGTTGTTGTTTTTGTGCGTTTTGATGTTGTCATAGTTGTATTATCCAGGTGAATATTTGCCTTGGAGTAATCGGATTTTTTCTTGAGATATGATTTTGTTGATTTTTTTTCATAATTGCGTTGAGTTTGGTCATTAGGTAAGAAGTGGGGTCTGTTTTGATTGCTTGAAATTTTGTTGATGAGCTGTTGTTGAGTAAGTGGCGTTGTAGTCAGTTTTATCTGAGACCACAAATTGATTGGACTTGTTTGCACAGCGAATTATTATATACATTTGAGTTTATTTTCTTACGCTTTTAAAACTTTGAATTTTGGCGCTATTTAGTTTGAACAATAAGTTTTTAGAAGTTAAAATTTTGGATGTAAAATAATAAAACTGACATTAAACATATAAATTTTTGCTGCATCGCTACTAAAGAGTTCAATAAATTCTTCCCGTTGTGTTTCAGAAAAACTTTCAAAACTGACCTTAAATGGACATTTGATAAGAAATTTTGATGATTAACCACTCTGATATGAACCGCTTTTACTCTATTGTCACATTCAGTACACAAATTTTACTTGTTGAGATTTTAAAAATTGCACGAAACGCATACTATTCTGTTCATATCTCAAAATTTTGCGTCAAGTTACATTTTTTTAAAAAAAAGCTGGCCGTAAGCAGTGTTATTATTAAAAGTCAGTAAAACTCGGTTTTTAGACCGGAAAACATAGTTTTTTAAGCACAAAATGATATGCAAAAAAGAAAAAAGGTTGCCAGCATAATTTTGGCCACACTAGCGTCATTTGTTGAATTTCTTGGCAAATTAATTTTGGCCTCTGCCTTGTCTAAATCCGCCACTGATTTTATTCAATATATTTTGGTAAGTAGCAGATGAATTTTGATTATGAGTGATATATATAATGGACAGAAAGTTCATGATTGAATGTAAAAGTTTATGATGAGGTTGAATTCCTATTGTAAAAATTCCATAAATGACATGAAAACATTTAAGTTCTCAAAAAATTGATATAGTAACATTTGATTGTTCAACTTTTCAAATGGCCAAGGATGAAATTTGTTCCGAGATTGTATTTATTTGGTGTTTAAATGGCCTGCAATAAATAAATTTTTGCTATACGTTCAATGCCTCCCTACTTTTCATCCTTTGACTGAAGTAACATTATTGATGGTGGCATAAACGAATTAATACATTTTATCCAGTCGTTTATTTTAATTATTTAAATAAGTCTCAAAATTTACAGTATAATATCCAGATAATTTAGACTTTCTTAACTTTACAGTAGGTTACCTATAAAAATACAAATTTTTATTATATATGCAACTGATTTTACTTTTGAAATAACTTTTTTATCACAAAATCGAAAAGAATTGTCAAGGAAGAACTTGTGGATGATGAGTCAAAATTACCATGCTTCAACGGTCGTGTAGTGTCATGGGTAAGTATGATTTTTATCACTGGTTTTTGTCCTCAACAACTATTTGAAGTTTCTTTTTTGCATGATTTTACAAGGCTCAAAAAGACTTAAGAAGACTTAATCTGTCTTCTAAAAATTCAAATTTTTTCATAAAATTTATCAAATTAAACCCATTTGAACATTTGAATTTTATAACGAAAACGTATAAAAATAGGAAACATTTGATATTTTTGTAAAAAAAATTACCGACAAATTTTATTTTATTTTTTGAGTTATATTATATTATATTATATTATATTATATTATATTATATCTATCAATTGAGCGCACAGAATCATCTATCAAATTATTTGCTATGCACAGATGTATCAGTCTAGTTGCTTTTATTTAAGACTGGTAATATGTTATCGCGTACAACAATAAACAACAGCAAATTATCAACTTTTACGTTCTAATCATGTAATTTATCGTTTTCTTTCTGTTGTTATTTTTTTGCGTTTTATGTTTCATTAAAACTTGCTTAGTATTATTGTATTTCATTTTAATTAATTTTTGGCATGACAATATAATTTAGTATAAATTTCACGAAAAATTTGTTAGCTTAATATTAAAATTAAAAATAAATTTATCTAACTATTTTATAAACTGCTCCTTTGTATTAATTTGTTTAGGACTGAGCTTAATAAACAGGCATGCTTTTTTCATCATTGTGTAGTTTTTATTTATCACTCGTTTCATTTTTGTATGCTCTTTATTAATTTTTTTTATATTTAATAATTTATTTAGCATTTTTTATTAATATTTCCTTGAATAATTTGGACCGTCAATGAAACAACAGCCTCATAATATACCAACAACTTTTCAAATTGCCTTTGCAATATATCAGAACTACAACCCATTCATCTATGGACAAACCAACAGAAGGTTTTGCCTTGCTTACAGATACAACACTGAACTTCGCGTAATCAACTGACTGATTATATATATATATATATATATATATATATATATATATATATATATATATATATTGTTTTTTTAGTATCTCTGACATTTCAGTTGCCTGTAATTTCATCGCGGCTGCCATTTCTTTTAATTCGGCGAGATGTTGTTCCACAGGATCCGAAAAATCGAACTCATCCGGATCGATTTCTTTTTTTATTGGAGACTCCTTCGCTCCTTTCGTTGTTGTAGTTCCTTCCCCAGATTTGTTGTATCGAGTTCTTCTAGTGCTGGCATTCTTTATCACTTATTACTTATAGTTATTATTTGTGTTGTCCAAATGGTGATATAAGTATCAGACATGATGCATTTTAAGGTGATTTACTGTTCTCTTTATTGTTTTGCCTGACAATAACATCACTAATTTAGCTGCTCAACAATGCACAAATTGGGTACAAAATATCATCAACAGATGTAATAAATCATTTATTTTATATTAATGACTTGAAATTATATGCCAAAATGATTATAATTTTTTACATCCACTGAACATTTTTAAACCAATTTATTAATGATATACAAATGGAGTTTGGTCTGGATAAGTTTGCTAAAGTTACTCTGAAAAAAGGTAAATTAGTCAAACATAAAAGTATCACAACCAATGATGTTACATGTACAAGAGAGCAACAAGTACAAGTCAGTCAGATAAAGCGCAAGAAATGCGTAACAAATAAAGCAAAAATACTTAACGACGAGTGAGAGCAATTTAAAAGTGAATAAATGCCAGAAATAAGGTGCTAGTTATAAACATTACAGCTCTTCCAGCATTTTAGTACAGTTTCGGTATTTTCGAATGGTCAAAACAAGCTCTAGAAAAATTAAATAGTACTAGAAAACAACTAACCATGAACGGCATGCACCACATAAACGATGATATAGAAAAACTATGTCTCCCAAAAAAGGAAGTGGTAGAGGACTCATTGAAATAAAAAATGCAAATGGATTTAAATTAGCAATTATCCAGCTAAGTTCGTATCTAAAATCAAACAAATATAAATACATAATTAGTAAGGCAACACGAAAATAACAAAACTTCATTACCAAGATGTTCAAAGATATAATCAAAAATACAAATATGACGATAAAGATGATATTAAAAATAAAATGATTATAGAAAAACTTCAACTTTATAAGCAAACAGCACTTCATGTTAGTTTATGAACTTTGTCGATACAAAACTTTACATAAACGAGGAAGTAGTTCAAGGATTGGCTCAGAACCTTTTCATTTAAAAGGTGCAACAGAAAATTTGCTAATAGCCGCTCAGGACCGTGCTTTAAATGCAATATAAAAAATAAAGAAAAATTAAATATAAATTTGAAGCATTCTGTTATCAAAGAATTTGTGATTTCGAATTGTATGAATGAAACAGATGGTCAGATTTGGTCTCCGAACGTTGATAATGGTCATGGTTTGCTTAATGATAAATTGGATGCCTTGATGCTTACAGAAACTTGACATCGTCTGACAATATATGAATTGAGTTTTGAGTCTTGCTTAATGAATTGCAGATGAGCTCCTTTGTGCGTCGTAAAATTAAGATTTGTTTCAACCGCTTCTTGGTTCGACGATGATTGCAAAATGGCCAAGCAAACATGTCGAATGAAAGAAAGAAGATTTAGAGATGATGGGTTTGATAATGATGAAATAAATTAGATATTAGCATTGAAAACGAAAAGTGTTTGTTGTGCTTAAAAGCGCAACAGATTCTGCATTACAAAATCAAGTACAACAGAAACACTTCTAAATATTTATGGCAAACAATGAACAAACTATTAGGAAAAGAAGTTGATGATGACATGGAAATATGTAAAATAATGGGGTTGATTACTTATTTCAGAAGTTACTTTCATTTATTATATTATATTATTTAATAATTCTTATTTATAAATTATTATTTATTAATTATATTATAATATAGTTATTTTAAAGAACGCCAAAAAAAATCAATCTAACAATTTACTCATCCTACAACTATTGTGAACACCTAACTGGTTCTAAGCTAAATGAGCCTCAAACGAGTCTCACCCTTTATGTGATTTATCAGTAGCCAGTATTTTATCACTCTGGATGTTTTTATAAAACAGATCATGCACGTTCAATCAGTAACAATAAAGAATCGTCTAAAACAGGCTGGTCCAACCAGCGGCCCACGGGCCAGAATCCGGCCCGCCAAAGGTTTTCATCCGGCCCGCCGGCCTTCTTAGAAAAATATTAAAATTATAAAATTTAAAATATTTTTATTGAGTTGGTTAGATGTAAATTTTAAACTTTTTAAAAATAATTTTTAATTTAAACTCCTGTATTAATAAAACATTAATTAATAATATTGCGCTACGACCGCGATTCATTTAAAATAGTTTCCTTGACGACGCAAAGGACAACGTAAATAAAACGTAACTAGCAGACGATATTATGGCGTCCGTTGATAAAAAACATAAAATTGATTCTGAAAATCGTATTTTTAAAAGTTCGTGAACAGAAAGTTATTTTGTTGTGCAGCAAGCCGATGTTATTTTGTGCCTCATTTGTCAAGAAACAATTGCCGTTCACAAGGAATGTAACATCAAGCGACATTACTGCTCTAAACATAGAAAATTTGATAGTGTGGTGGGCCAAATTCGAACTGATCGCATCAACTCGATGAAACAGGAAATTGTTGCTCCACAGTCATTGTTTAAGATTGGCAACCAGAGTGCCGAAGCAGCAACAAAAGTTAGCTATTTAATTGCAGAAGCTATAGCCAAAAGAGGAAAACCATTTTCTGATGGAGAACTGGTGGAAAACTGCTTAGAGATATTTACAGATGTTTGCCCAACAAAAAAGTCTTTGGTGGAGAACGTGAGTCTTTCTCATCAAACTATTGGTAGAAGAGTTGACGATATGGCGAAAAATATTGAAGATACCTTGGTCAGGCGACTTAACGATTGTGAATATTACAGTTTGGCAGTTGATGAGAGCACAGATATCAGTGACACTGCTCAACTAGCAATATTTGTTAGAGGAGTTACGAAAACGTTTGATATAGTTGAGGAACTGTTTGACATGTGCCCAAGGAAGAGCCCAACAACTAGAAAGGATATTTTTGAACAAGTTATTCTAGCAATGGACAAATTCCAGCTTTTCAAAAACAAACTTGCTGGTGTAACAACAGATGGGGCGCCAAGTATGATAGGAAAGAAGAGTGGATTTGTAACCTTGATAGCACACAGTGCCTCAGGATATCATTACATACCACTGTATTATTCACCAAGAAAACTTGTGTGCCAAGACCCTTGACATGAAGCATGTAATGGAAAAGATTGTGTCAGCTGTTAACTTTATCAGATCTAGAGGTCTTAACCACAGGGAGTTCAAATCATTTCTTGAAGAAGTGGGCTCAGATTATGATGATATTGTATACTTTTGCCAAGTTCTGTGGCTAAGCAAGTCAATCACGCTATCCAGATTCTGGAGTTTACGTCATGAAATAAAGACATTCATGGTTAACAAAGAAAAGGAGGTAGCTTTTTTGGATGACAACTTCTGGTTAAATGATTTGGCATTTTTGATTGATATGACAAAATGTATGGCTGAATTGAATGTTAAACTTCAAGGAAAGTACCAGCTTGTGCACAGGTTGTATGAACACATTGTTACTTTTATTGAAAAGTTAAAGTTAGTTCAGAAACAGGTGGTTCAGAAAAAAGTAACACATTGTGCAATTCTTTCCACAAGACCTGTGGACACAGTGCAGCATGAAAAGTACAATGAACTACTTGTCAAACTGATCGATGATTTCCAGCAAAGGTTCCAGGATTTTAAAAAGCACAATGACTTTATGAAATTGCTAAGTAACCCATTTAATGTTGACCCCACTGATGCTGCTGACAAATACCAAATGGAGCTAATTGATCTTCAGAATAACAGTGATTTGAAGAGATCTTTTGTGGAACATGATTTGCTAACTTTCTACAAGTGTTTCATATCGTCAGAAAGTTATCCTAATTTGACAGAAGATGCCAAGAAGTTTATCGCTTTGTTTGGTAGTACTTATTGCTGTGAACAACTGTTTTCAAGAATGAAAAATACAAAGACGAAGTCAAGATCTTTACTTAAAGATGGACGTTTGACAGCCTTATTGCGTATAGCGACTTCAAATGTTGGAGCAGATATAGAGTACTTATATAAACGCAAACAAGTCAAATTTCTCACTAAAATTAGACATTAATGTATTTACATATATACTTTTATTTTGTAATAAAAAAATATATATCCATTATTATGTGTTACACTTTTATTTATTGTTAATAATGCAAAGTTGGCTATCAAATTTTTAATCCGGCCCGCGGCTTCTAGCTAAATTGTCAATCTGGTCCTCTGAACAAAAAAGTTGGACAACACTGGTCTAAAAGAAAGACACATTACAATGTTCACCACTAAAATCCTTGACAATGACATGAAAATAATTCATTCCAAAAGCTATTTAAACAACCTTAAAATTAGTTAATTATTTCTCGGCACTTAATATCCTTACACTTATCTTAGTATCTTTGTATCTTGTATCTTTTTTATGTTTAGGTATTTAAACACTTTCCTCCAATTTTTCTAACATGTTTGATCAAAAGTCACCCAACGTTGGCGTTACTACAATGTAATCCCCTATGTTATACCTTTTGTGAGACTAAAAGTTTTAAGTACTAGCATCATCACGGTTCCAATAATTTGTTTTAACATTTCGCCATGTTTAATCACTGATCTTACAGTGTTCAGTTCGTTTGAATCCTTACGTAAATTTTTTTTCAATTAGAATCTAATGTTTCTCTTACTGATTATTTCTCCTGTTGATTGATTTTCCTTTTCATTAATAAGTTGAGGATTAATTAATATAATTTAATGCTAGTATTGAATTTTACTGCGTGAGTTTCCTATATCTGGGTAATTTATTTCTCTGTATTATGTGCTAGTGAGTATATATAGAAGCTTGTATATGTATGTATCTATTTATATTATATATATATATATATATATATATATATATGTATATATATATACATATATATGTACATAGGTATGTATATGTACTTATTCTCTAAAATGAACATAACGCTGTATGCAGGTGTGTACATATATGAATATATGTTTTGGAATGTGTCTATACGTCTATACATGTATGGAATGTATATATATGTATGTATATATATTTTTTCTTTTTACTTATTAATGTCTTTATTTAATAGTCATTCGATCTTTAATCTTTGTCACTTTGAAACTACTGGCCTTCCACAAGATACTATCTTTTTGTGGTCTCCAGGTCTTTTTCAATTGATTTTTTCTCTTTCTGTTCTGGATTTGACAAATAAAATTCTATAAAAAAAATTGCAGAATTTTTGCTTATGGAAAAAATAGCACTTTGATTTTATCTAATAAAATAAATTCATAAAAATTAATCTATTTCAAATTGGTTAAAGTAAATTTGTTGTTTTTTTTCAATTTTTTAATAATTTTTTAGTTAGTTACAGCTGAAAATAGTACACATTCTTCAGAAAATCAGAATATTTCACTAACAACCACAAAACATTCTCCAAGCAGTGACTTATTAACTATGGTTGCAGCAAGACCAACCTCTTATTGGTTTGTACCATTTTTTAAATTTGTTCAATGGTTTTTTTAGACTTACAGCTTGCGCTTATTTGTTGCTCTCTATTGGCATCATAGGAATGCTGCTTATTTACTTCAGCATTTTTATTCACAAATTATTCAGCAATTTCAAAAAAGTTTTGAGCCGTTCTAAAATTTAATGTTTTTTTAATTTTTGAATTATTATTCAACTGCAAAGCTTCTCAAAGAACTGCATTGGCTTTCAATGCAATCCTTTGCTTTTCTATATTCTCTTATTTCCTACCATGTGCATAATAAAACCTTCCGGGCTTACTCATTCTGTTTCCTTAATGTTTTCAACGCGTATTAAAATTTTCTAATCGCGATTTTTGGCACTTAAATCTATGTTTGATTTCCAAAAACGTCTCCAAATATTTTTTGCGGAGGCTGGCTTTGCGCTCCTCTGAGGTAACTGTGTGTGTGGCATCTAATAAATCGCCATATTATTTTTGTTATTATTGATATGCATGGTTTCCTACTCTTAAGGATGCATCGTTTTTTGAGCGACAGGTTACCTGCCACCAACCTCAGCCTTGCTTGAAGCTGACATGCCTGAGTATTCAACTTTTCATCACTCACTGATTGCGACATTAATTTGAGCAAGCATGCTCTAGTTACTTTGTTTTTATAAATTTTTTCTTTAATTATTAAAAATATTTGAAACC
>NW_008705459.1:469345-470248 GCF_000326865.2 Helobdella robusta | reverse complement strand
ACACTGGTTACACTGCTGACACTTGATTGAATTGTTACCTACACCAGCTTTACAAACTGAACAGGGCCATCGTCCAGTAGCTGTGGATTAGATGGGTTCACCAGTGTTCATTGTTTTGGTATTGCCGATGTTGACTTTGAATCCATGATCGGCCAGTCTGGTGTTCCAATCTTCAAACATCTGTGCTACATTCTGCTCAGACGTGGCTGTCATCAGCTTATATTAGATTCCAGATGTCACCAGTGCGTATCGGTTTTGTGATTTCTTCCATCACAGTTATAAATAACAGTGGACTGAGAATTGAGCCTTGGTGAAATCAAAACGGTTTTGTATATACTCCAATCTGTACTAGATTGCGATTGGTGATCTAACTGTGTAGCGACAATCTGTTGAACTTTTTCTCGATGAATATTGCTTTTCAGCTTCCACGATTTGATTTTCCGAGGCATTTGTTTAGACAGTTTGACAACCAGGTCTGCCACACATGATTAGCCAGGTACAACTTTAACATTTTTGAATAGCCTTCGGTGCTGTTGCTTGACAGCGAAGAAATCAATTTGCGTGGCTGATGGTCCACTTTTGTATGTTATGAGATGTTCCAACCCTTTTTAAAATATGTGTTCATGCCCAGGACTAATATGTCTGACAAATAAACCAATTTTGCGAGCCAATGGATATTCATAAGTAATTCTGACCAGTTGGGCTTTTTTTTAAAATTTACATAAGTAATTTCTTGAATCTAACAAAGTTATTAAAATTGGTTTTTATATGAGATAAGGTGGTAAATTTTTATGAACAACAATTTTTTGTCTGACAAATGTCTGACAATATGTCTGACAAATAAACCAATTTTGCGAGCCAATTGATATTCATAAGTAATTCTGACCAGTTGGGCTTTTTTAA
>NW_008705459.1:443970-469295 GCF_000326865.2 Helobdella robusta | reverse complement strand
TAAAACTTCATAAAAAACTGACCAACCTGATAACCAAAGGAAATAACAATATTATAAAAGAAAGATTCATCAATCTTAGCCACCACATCCTTACAGACAAACAACCCTATATATACAGCAAGGAGCACTGAGGATGATTCATTCGGAATCGAAATATGGCCTTATTTGCAGCATGAATTCGAAAAATAAGTTTATTTTGAATTTTAATAAACTAAACGTTCACCAAAAAATTTAGTGAGAAAAATCGAAAAAACGAACTACAAACATATTAACGCCAAACATTCGGTAGAATTTATAGAATATTGTAAAAATTATGGTTTATTACCAACATATATATATATATATATATATATATATATATATATATATATATATATATATATATAAAATATACGCTAATAAAACGATATTCCAATAATATGGACCTAATATGGACCTATGCTATCAAATGAATATTACATTTTATACTGAAAAATTAAATTTCAATGAAAATTTTGGGCTGGAAAAGAGGTGTGAAAATAGAGATGGAAATCGAACCGAAATCAAATTACTTAAAACCGAACCCAGAATTTGCTTACGGCCAAACTGAATCTCCCCGATCTGCTCCATAATTATTAATGGTAAACGAGTGAAGCAAATCAACAGCTTCAATTATCTCGGAAGTCTGATTACCTCAGGTTGTAAATGTGATATGGATATCAAACGAAGATAGCTATGGCGAAAGATGCATATTCTACAATGAAAAACATCCCCACCAACAGTAAAATCAACAAAATTAAAACTGTTAGAGTGTTACATTTTTCCTTTGCTCTTTTAAGGCTCTAAGTCCTGGACGATTTCTAAAGAAATAGAAAAAAGGGTAAACGCTGCTGAGATGTGGTTTTTGAGAAGAATTAGGAGAATTATTTGGACCTCTCATACCTCCAATGAGGATATGAGGATGTATTAGAACAGTCCGGTTATGAAAAGAGGAAATGACAACAAATAATCCCACAGGGGCAGTTATAGTTTTTTTGGTCATATAATGGAAAGGAAGGATTGGAAAATCTAACAACTACTGGAAAGATTGCATGGAAAAGAGATAGCGGTCAACATCGAATAACGTTCGTGAAGTCTTTGTACCATTTGTTGAATATCACCACATTTCAACAACTACAAAGTGTTAAAGACCAGATTTTTTGGAGGTCGATGGTCGCTAATGTCTTGAAAGGATAATACACGGAAAGAAGAAGTTAGCGATGCAATACTAATTTAAATTGGTAAATCAAGGCGATCAAAAACTTTTTTCATATAAACATATTTAAATTGGATGTTCTGTCAAATGTAAATAATTAATTTTAGTGACAGGTTATTTAATATTAAATTAATTTTACGTATAGTTTTGAGAATAAAATAGATTTTGATATATTTTAATGTTAATGTACATTCGTTGATTTTTTCATTACATTTAACGAATAGGGTGGAGTCGGCCAAGACGACGCACTTTTTTATTTAAACGACTTTTTCATGCATCTTCGCCACAAAGGCTGTTTATCCTTTTCACACGACGTACACATGTATTTATGTACACGCGCAAGCACCACATCATATATATGCTAGCCATTGAGATGCTTAACTCAGCGAGCATTTGAACCACTGAGTTATCTCGCCGACCAACATGCGATAACTTACGTCGTCTCCCCATTCACCAACCTCGGAAGGATGGACGGCTGGATTGGCCGGGGGTCGGCTACTCGAATGAACCTTCAGAAACTGCAGGATGCAGGATTCGAACCTGGGTCGTGGGAGTAGTAGCCAGACACGCTAACTACTCGGCCACGAGACCCTTTTTATTTTACTATTTCCTTTTTCTAGAAGGTTTCTTGTCAAAAAAATGTGCTATGGCTACTATGGTAGATGTAGAGTTTATATAGCGCCCATTCAAGTCCTCGTGAACGTTTTAAGCTGTTCGTGTCACAAAGACCGAACTCTACACACCACACGACGTACATACATGTTATGTATGCTTGCGCAAGTACCGCATCATACACGCATGGTGTATGATAGTCTTTGAGTTAAGTCCATAGTAGCTGAATCTACAGGTTTTCTGTCAGTTTTACGATGTCTCGACATGCTATGAAACAATAAAAATGTTTAAATATTAAAAAAATAAAGTAAATGAAATTACTATACTATGGTTTGAAAAATGTGGGGTAAGAGTGTGGTTCTGCGTATTGTGGCACGACGTATAGCGGGAGAACAAAAAAGTGTAACAAACTTGACGTACAACTATTTTTGCCAATTTGAATCTTACAAAGTCAATAAATATTAATCTCTCTAGTGGAAGAAATTAAAAATACTAAGTCTCGAATATCAAATTTTATAAAAACAAACTATCCCTTGAACCGACAAATTTTTTCAAATATACTAAAAAACGAATTTCTCGTATACAATCTTTAAAAATTGAAATTGTTTTGTTGAAATTCGTTTAAACATGTCAGTAGTTACAAAACAGCAAATTAAAATATTAATAATGGTTAATAGATTTTGAATAACTTGCAGTCCATACTCTTGCAGCCTGCGTATTTTTGGACAATTCTACCTTAACATTGTTTTATCTGTCGGTCAAATAAAACCATATTTATTGATGAACTAGTACTTGAATTTATTTTCAATATTCAAGCAAATAGTTTTTTTTAATCCAACAGGCCTCTTCGATGAGTAGCATTACTGATTCGACCATGTCTCTCAATGTCATCACTGTCACTCTAAATATGGGTTTATTTAATTTGAACATATTATTTTATTATTTTTTTTAATCTAACCAGGGTTTCTCAAAGTAGGCAAATGCGTCTCTTTGTGTATGTGAAGTCTTACTGGGGGGGGGGGGGGGGGGGGGGAGAAAGAAGTAATAAAAGGCTTTGACAAAATTTGAGTTTATTCTGAATTTTCATGTTTATATATTGATAAATTTTTGTTTGGGCAAGTTAGAGATAGATAAAGCGGTCCAGAATAGAATAAAAGGATGGAAAAAATTTAGAGAAATGACTTCAATGCTGTGTTCTAAGGGTATACCATTGGGTCTAAAAGGTAAGGTTTATAAAGCATGTGTAAGAAGTGAAACCTAGGCTATGACGGCTGAAAACTTATGAACGCTGGAGTTCAGAAATGCAGATATTGAAAAAAATAATGGAAGTATTTTTGAGGATTGGTCTAAGTAATGAGGTAATAAAAAGAGGGTTGGGAACAGATGAGTTGTCGGGATGTAGTTAGAAATATTAGACTGAGATGGTTTGGTCATGTGGAGAAAAAAGCAAATTAGGACTGGGTAAAGAAATGTAGAACTATTATAACTGGCAGTTTAAAGAAAAGGTGGTGGACCCAAGATCACCTCGGAAAAAGTGTTGTCAAAGGACACGATGGCCCTGGGCCTGAAACCAGAATTGCCCAGAATAGAGGAGAATGGAAAAGACGGTTAAATATGCGTGATCATGCGACCAGGCCAACCCGTGGCTTTCGTCAACATACCATGGAATGAACACTGGGCGGTTCTGTTCATGTAAACGCATATGATCATGATGATATATGTAAACGCATATGATCATGATGTGTGTGTGTGTGTACACACACACACACACACACACACACACACACACACACACACACACACACACACACACACATATATATATATATACTGGCGGTTTAAGGAAAAGGCGGTAGACCCAAGGTCACCTGGGAGGAAGTGTTGTCAAATGTATGTATATGTATGTATGTATATAGACATGTTTTGATAGACATGAGTTAAAAAATTACCGACCTGTATTTAACCTTATGTTTTTGTCAAAGTTGGTTGAAAGAATCGTTTTATCACAATTTGCTTCTCATTTGAAAATTCATAATCTTATGCCGGTTCACCAGTCGGGTTATCGTGTGTTTCACTCGACGGAAACGGCTTTAATTGATGTTTCGTCAAGGTTGTATTCATCAATGGACGAACAAAATGTGTCATTGCTTGCTCTCTTGGACATGAGCTCGGCGTTCGATTGCGTCGATCATGCATTACTTCTCAAACAACTGAAGCAAACATTTGGACTATCGGGAGTCGTTCTCAAGTGGTTCGTGTCGTACCTTGCTGGTCGTACTCAACAAATTTTATTCAAAACAAATTTGGCAGCTGTCGATGCTTTGTCATACGGTGTACCACAGGGTTCCGTCTTAGGTCCCATTCTCTTTTTGCTTTATACAGCAGATGTCTACACAATAATTGAGTCGTACAATTTCAGGTTTCATGCATTTGCTGACAACATCCAAATAATAGCCAATTCCTCTCCCTCGTCGTTTGGTGATGTGGTCGATGATTTAGTATCGTGTTTATCAGCTATTGATGTTTGGATGATGGGGCACAGATTAAAGTTGAACCAATGCAAGACCCAGTTTTTGCCTGTGGGTACATGGCAACAAGTGAATAGAGTGGGTATCAACACTATCAGAATAAAGGAATCTGTCATCGAATTTTGTGCGTCAGCACGAAATCTTGGATTGATTTTTGATACAAACATGACAATGCAATTGCACATAAAGTTGTTGTTGAAAGAATGTACTTACCAATTGAGAAAATTGAGACTCATCAAAGGATCTCTAAATATGCACTCGTTCATTCACTCGAGAATCGATTATTGCAACAGTTTATTCTACAGTTTACCCAAAAAGAATGTTGCACAGTTACAATTAATTCAAAATCGGGCTGCAAAGTTGTTAACTGGCGGTTCATATTTTGATCATGTTACTCCTATTCTCTTCAATCTTCATTGGTTGCCCGTTCAACAAAGAATTGTCTTCAAAATTGCCCTACTGGTGTATAAAAGCATTAATGGATTAGCGCCGAAATATTTATTGGATCGAATTGTTCCAAGAAATGCACCGTTACAGTGTCAGAAGTTACGGTCAAACGATTTAGATTTGTTAACAATTCGACAAACTCAGCTTGCTGTTGGTTGCAGAGATTTCGCGTTATGGGACCGAAGATTTGGAACAGTTTGCCGGTTGACTTGCGAATTCGTGGGTTGTCAATTACTGAATTTCGAAGAAAGCTAAAGAACCATCTTTTCAGACAAACTTTTCATGATATGATTTGATTGAAGTGAAACATTTAATCAACTTTTGCATTAGCGCATTTAATCAACTTTTACATTGTTAGCGCCTTTGAGAACAATAAAGGGCGCTTTATATATAAATAATCTAATAATATATATATATATATATATATATATATATATATATATATATATATATATATATATATATATATATATATACACACATACATATATGCAATTATTGATGAAAATCACAGCATGTTTGGCATAATTTTGGCACGTGCATCATATATCAGAGTAACTACAACATTGCTAACCAGACGTCTGACCATGCACAGAAAAACACACCTAGAACATACACGTAATATTGAAACTACAAGAGAAATCCTGGACAACAACACCAAAATAGTTGGTTTTCGCCCACTTCACTTAACAACAGCTCTCACTACAATGGTTACCGACGCCGCAAACGGGCTAAGCCAGAAGAGGCCCGCTCATCGTACAATTTTAACAGCACTGGACCTCACAAAAGCCTTCGATACCATTAACCATCGTACCCTAACCTCTGACCTCCTACTGTCATAGGTTCCACGTCAATTGTCCGCTGGCTTTCAAAATATCTGCACGGTCGCTCAGCCTCAACAGAGTTCTGTCGACAATCCTCAAAACAACGTACCATCCGTTCAGGAGTACTTCAAGGATTTGTATTGTCGCCAACTCTATTTAACTTCTATGTCTCCCGCCAACCCCGCCTCAAAACATCAAAGTAATTTCCTATGCAGACGACTTCACAGTCTACACCACTGGTCCGGATGCAGATAGTCTGACCCACCGGCTCAATTGTTACCTGCCGAAGCTCTATGACTTCTTCAACAACAGAAACTTAGAGATTTACACCTCCGAGTCCACAGTCACTCTTTTCACTCCCCACACATTACAATATCATCACCATCTTTCAATCAAAATCAATAACAATCTCCTTCTTGAGCCTCACTCTAGACACAATGCTTATCTTTTCACAACATCATAAACAAGCAGCATCGAAGGCTTCTAAAAGAACCAATATTTTAAAGGCACTCAGTGGTACTACCTTCGGTCAGGATGAGGAAACTCTTCTACAGACCTACAAAACCATCGGTCGTTCAACAATCGAGTATGTCTGTCCTGCCTGGGCATCACTGACATCAGATTCAAGTTTCTCCCGTTTCCAACGCTCCCAGAATGCTGCATTACGTCTAGTTACTGGTTGTCATGCCGTCGCATCAGAACGACACCTGCACTCAGAATGCCAGATGTTAACGGTAAGGCAGCATTCAGAGCTAATAGCCTCACAATTCCTCCTCCTATGCCATAACCCAAGCCACCCGTGCCATAATATCACCATACAACCTCGTCCTCATCGTGACATAAAGACCAACCCGCCTCTCAATATGGTCATCAACAATAAATGCGGTTCTACCAACAATAATCGACGATAACACTCTGAAGACAGCTTTAAAGAGCCTACATACAAACACTGTTAAAGCCAGTCGCCGCTCAGTCGTACCAGTCGCCGTTATTGCTCGACGGATGGCCTCCTCCATTACTAAAAATAGATCTTTTAGAAGAATCACTTCCAAGGGCTATCAGGCTGACCCTCGCCCAACTCCGATCTGGCCATAGTATTCTTCTAAACAGCTACAAAAACAGAATCGACAGTGGGCACATCAACGCCTGTCCTTTCTGCAACAACCATACGGATGATGTTCAGCATTTGTTTAGCTGTCCCCAAAACTACACGGATCTTCAACCAATAGATTTCTAGAGCAACCCTGTAGGAGTGGCGGATTGGCTCCGACCCCGATTGGAATCTTGAGGGCCCCCCGGAAGGGGCAACAACAACACCAAAATAGTATATTGTAATTCCAGGCATTCCCACCTGAAATTAGCCAAAGCCATTCTCAACAACATAAAACAACCCCTGATAAACAAACAACAAAACATTTCAACAAGAAAGACAAAAATAAAATATACTAATAACACCAATGGTACCGATGAAAACACTAAAGAAATTAACATCGACCAAAATGCTATCAAAGGGCCTGTGAATGAAACCAATAAAATTAGCACAATAAAACCTTATATTAAAGCAATGAAACATAACAAGCAATTACAAGCAATTAGCCCGAAAAAGAAACCATATCAATTAGTAAAGAAGATATTAAAATTAACACAGTCACTGATAACAATAAATGCAAATCACAGGAACAAAGGCCTGGGTTATAAAAATTTCCTATGTAAACTGCAACAGGTGCTGGGTTATAAAAATTTTCTGTATAACTGCAACAAGTGCTGAAGATGTTTGAAAAATCGAAATATGTTCTATGCACTCGAGAATTATTTAGAAAACTGTATATTATTCTAACTTTAATAAAATTAAATTGATTTTATTATAAGATAGAATAATATAATTATGGTTATATACAACAACAACACACGTTTAGACGACATTTTCCCCGAGATCGGGGGTTGCCGTTTGGCTACCTATGATGAAACCGAAATACCCCTTGACGCCATTCACTGAGGGCCATTGTCACTTCTGTCATCATAAGTAATTTATTTGGCTAATTTTTACGCATGACGCCCTTCCTTACGCAACCACAGTTATAAGCGGTGGGCCTAGCCTTTGATGATCCAACATCACTCACAAGGCAGTGAGGGCCAGTTTAATGTCATAACCAGGACACAATATAATTATGGTTATATATAATTAATAATTATTTATTAAATAATGACGACAAAAATTTGGTTAGAAATATTGAGAAATGTAATAAAAAACCATCCAATGTTAAAAATTCGGTAGATTATATAACCTATAAAAGAACACTGTTCAGCGGCTACAATGGCATCTATATTAAACTATTTAAGACATTAAGACATAATTTTCAATCCATATAAGTTTGAACAAAATAAAAAAAAATTCGATAATAAGAACAAAATTATGTAAAATATTTTTCCATTGCATTTTTATCAAATTTTTCTCAATTTTAGATTTTTTTTTTTAAATAAAATCGTAAATCATATTTGATTAGTCTTTAATAAATATAAATGGGTTTAGTGGGTGATATTAAATTTCTAACGCTAACGTGGTTCAATAAAATAAAACTACTATAAAGTTTTGTTGCGTGGATTGACTCAAATTTTAAAAGTTAATGTGGCCTGATGAAATCTACTTGAAATAATAATCTTTTATCAATGCAGAGACTGTTAATTTTTTGGGGATCAGCATTGTTGGCCAGACTAACAATGGTGGCGATGGCGGGATATACGTTGGTTCTATCATGAAAGGGTTAAATAAGATTATATTAATCTAGCAATTTATTTACAACCATTTTATAATAATTATATTGATAATTTTTTTATAAATAAATTTAAAAGTTTTATATTTAGTTTGATTCAGGCACTAAAATGTATAAAACTATTTAATCATTGATATATGACAATATTACAAAAATATTTGCAGTGGGGCAGTAGCATTGGATGGTCGCATTGAGCCAGGTGATATGATTCTTGAAGTTAATGGTGTCAGTTTTGAAGACATGTCTAATGATGAGGCTGTCCATGCACTGAGATCAGCTGCTCAAAGACCTGGGTAAATTTACAATATAACTTATTTCTTGATTATCTGGGAATTCGATAACATTGTCGTACTGTTTGATAACATTGTTCATATAATTCGATAATGTCATTCATTTATACTTATTATTAAAATGTTCATGGTTTTATTTCAAACAGCAATTTTTATATAAAACTATTGGTTCATTTTTTGAATATAAAACACTAAATGTTTTCCTAGATGTCGTTTTTACTCAACTTTTTTAATGATTACGCCAATCGGATTTTCGCAATGATAAGATAAGGTAGTTTTTTTTGGACGGTGGAGTGCCTAATTTTTTTAAATAAAAATCAAACTGACAAGCGCTAATATATGGTATTTAATTTTGGAGTTGTACACTGGTATAAAATGCATTAGTTGAACCAGTTAGTAAAAACTCTGATAGAAGTTTATTTCAGGGTTCAACATTATATCTCAAGAAAGCACGAAAATTATGTCATTAAAAACTTATTCAACCTAGAAGTTGGTATTTGGCCACAGTTAAATTTTTCTTTTGTTCAATGTTCAAAGTGTTCAACTGCGTTTGTCCACTCAAAGTTAACCTATATGCTAATGAATTTTTTGCCCTTTCATTCGATCCACAATAACACAAACGTTGCAGAATGCCCCACTTGGTGCTAAGGATATGAATCCATGCTAAGTATGTTTGACTAAGTATGTTTGGAGAAATTAGAAATGTATAGTCTTTTGATTGCATCCAAATCTTTCAAAATTTGAAGTTTGAAAGTGGTCTGCAATTTCTCTTCAAAATATCTATCTAATTTATTATGCTACGATTAAATACAGGCTTTCTTTGTAAACCAAAAACTGACTTTGGGATTTCAATATTGAAAAGTTTTAATTTCAATGGCGAATTTATAGTCAGAAACACCAATCTCTAAGGCTTAATAAGGGGTTGGCTGTTAAAGATTCTAGTTATATTAATTAATCATACCAATTTTTCTAATAGTCTGAATCTCTACAACTGTTTTTGTTCTTCTGTTTTTTTTTCTATTTGCAACTGGCTTTGAAACTGAAAGTTTTGAATATGTTTTGACTAATTTCTTTGATAACGTTTAAAAAATAGCTTAATGTATTATTGTAGAAATTGTTTTTTTCAGTCGGTGTCAGTAATCCCCCTCAATTTTAACCTAGCCTAGACCGCTCTTTCACAGTATATTTTTACGAAGTACACTGGGTAACCATCAAAAAGCAGAACATATCAGGAGGTAGAAACTTTGCTACCTAAACTGAGCAAACCCAAGATTCTTCACCTTATTTCCCAGCATCGATGATTCATCAAGAACCACCTGAGGCAAACCGTTCATAACATCCATCGGCTGCCTAGAACTAAACCAGATCAACTCTCTTAGAACAGTTAAGAAGTAGCCAGTTAGCACAAAGCCAATCGTTGATTTTTATAATACTATCAATCGAGGCGTAAGTACGGTAGGACGACTGGACATCAAGCACCAGGCGATAAATGTTGAAATAAGCCATGTTTGTTATTATTTTAAAAATTACAGTAATATATTTAGTTTATTCAATTTAAAACACTGTATATTAATAGGGTGTTTTTAGTTGAATATCGTAAATTATAGTTTATAAAAACTAGCGCTTGTTAATGAGAATTGTGTCCCTTATAAGGTATTAATATTTTAAAAAATTTCATGCGCCTGAAGCGTTCAACCGAAAAGAATCGCTCTAATTTGATGGTGGTAAAATTATTTAATTCAGAACTCGTGTTTGGTTTTTTCTAAATTATCGGGAACTAATTCGAAATATTGATTACGTGAACGAGCTAATTTTTTCCTCCTCGGATTACAGTGCATAATATTTACCATAAGAAAATCAATATTAGGCCAGGCGTTTAAAATCTGTGTGAGTGACATGAACCGTTCAAACCAGATGTGAAGGCACCCAAAACAAACGAGATGTTTATTCAAAATGGCAACAGGCCCTCCAGCAGTTTTATCAACTTTGTAGTACGAACATGATCTGTTATACAGGCAGTTTTTTAGAGTCTCTAAACACATACCTAACTCATTTACAGTACAAAATAGACTGCCAGATTGGAACGACGAATATTTCAATGGAGCACTATTCAAAGTATCTTCCCTGACAGCATTAACTTTCTCAACAATGACAGAAGCTGGCTAAACCGAAGACGTTAAGTTTGAGCGTCATTACTAAATCGACACATCTTTTTCTGTTAACGGAGACGTGGTTGTTCCTATACTGCGTAAATAAACAAAAAAAAGATGAATGATCGATAAAGCTAAAGCCGTCATAACCCGATTTATGATGAATCATTGTAAGAAAAAAAACATCTACCCTCTATACCATCAATTAATCAATCAATCTTCGTTTAGCGTCCAGAGACCCAGTTTTCCGAGGTAGGACGTTGTTTTCTTTGCCATCAACTTTTTGCGCCAAATTATACGATCATTTGTATCCATTTCATTTAATTTTAGAGATTTCATGTCTTGCTCGACTTTTGCGACCAGGATTTCTTTAGACGGCTTTTGGGACGTGTGCCAGGTACTTTAACATCTGCAAGAGAAGTTATGGCACTGTTTCCACTTCGTTTGACATAACCAAACCACCGCAGACAGTGTTGCCGGCATTCGTCCTTTATATCATCTAAACCAGCATGACGCAGGATTTCGGTAGATTTGATGTTGTCCTTCAGACTAATTCGTTGCATCCATCGGAAGTGGGATAGCACGCCGCATCAATATAGAGGCAAGGAGATGCCATTTATTCCAGGCTGCACGTATGCGTGCTCGAACGGCAGCTTCAGCTGTTCCAGTACAATCCAGAACATCCCCTAGATATTGAAACGATGTGACTTTCTCTATTTTAATGGCTTCAAAAACAGTGCTATTTCGAATTTGTTGTTGTAGATTGATGCAAGCAGGACAAACAAAATTGGACACTTTAGATAAAGTACCAATTATTTTTGAACAATGTTTGTGACACCACTGGTTACACTGCTGACACTTGATTGAATTGTTACCTACACCAGCTTTACAAACTGAACAGGGCCATCTTCCAGTAGCTGTGGATCGGATGGGTTCACCAGTGTTCATTGGTTTGGTTTTGCTGATGTTGACTTTGAGTGAGTCTGGGGTTCCAATCTTCAAACATCTGTGCTGCATTCTGCTCAGACGTGGCTGTTAAATTCATATATTAGATTCCAAATGTCACCAGTGCGTATCGGTTTTGTGATTTCTTCCATCACAGTTATAAATAACAGTGGACTGAGAATCGAGCCTTGGTGAATTCCAACGCCGATGTCAAATGCATCTGTGTTTCCAACCGTTGTGCTGACAAGAGTCTTAGTATTCTTATACATTTCCATCACAAGTCGAACAAGATATTCTGGAATGAGTTGTCGACGTAGACTCCACCTGATTGCTTCACGGGGAACTCGATCAAATGCCTTTTCAAGGTCTACAAAAATGTGTGATAGTTGTTGATGCTTTGCGAGGTACTTCTCTTGCAGTTGCCGAAGGATGTGAATTGCATCAATTGTTGATTTTCCCGCTAGGAAACCAAATTGATTACTTCCGATTGTGATGCACGACGTTAATCTTCTCTCAATGATTTTTTCGACAATTTTCAAGGAGTGTTCTAACAGACGTATACCCCGATATGGTGAACAGTTCAATGGATCACCTTTGCCTTATTATAGCGGAACAGTCATGCTATAGTTCCATTCCGTCGGCATTGAGCAATTTCTCCACACTTCACGGCAAAGTTGTAGTAACGTTTGGATACCTGCAGTACCAGATGCTTTGATAATGTTATTTGTGAGTCCAGAGGGCCCTGCTGCCTTTCCATCCTTCATAGCTTTCAGAGACCGTCGATGGTTGGAGCGTCAAAGTTGACATTGATGGGATTTGTTTCATTTAACAGACGGTTGAAGTATTCTATCCACTGTAGCTTGATCTCATCTTGTTCAAGAACCATCTCATTTTTGTCGTTTTTGATATATGAGGCACCAACTATGTCTTTTTTTGTACGCTTTGCTTGTTTTGCTATACGATACAGAGATTTCATTTGTTCACCTTTGCTTTTAGTGAGCCACTCTCTGCACTGATCAGTCCGAGCCAGTGCAACTTGACGTCTTGCATAGTTGTTCTTCTCACGAAAAATTTTATGGTCATCAACAGACTTTGATTTTTGGCATTGCTTGTATGCAACTTTCTTTTCAGCAATTGCATTTTGTACACTGTCATTCCACCACCAAGTGTCCCGTTCATGCTGAAGTTTTGTACCAGTTTTCCCACAAACTGTAGTTGCACCGTTTATCAAAACGGTTTTGTATTTACTCTAATCTGTACTAGCTTGCGATTGGTGGTCTAACTGTTTCGACAATCTGTTGAAATTTTTCTCGATGATTATTGCTTTTCAGCTTCCACGTTTTGATTCTCCGGGGCATTTGTTTAGACTTATGTTTTGACAGTTTGACAACCAGGTCTGCCACAAGGAGTCTACGTTGGGCGACACATGATTCGCCAGGTATAACTTTGACATTTTTGAATAGCCTTCGGAGTTGTTGCTTGACAGCGAAGAAATCAATTTGCGTGGCTGATGGTCTACTTTTTTATGTTATGAGATGTTCCAACCTCTTTCTAAAATATTTGTTCAGTAACTAAAACTCGTGACTTTCAGCATACTCAAGGATGCGGTTGCCATCTTCATTCCGTTCTCCATAGACAAAACCGCCATGTACGTTGTCAAAACCATTTGTTTTCTCTCGAACGTGGCCATTGAGATCGCCTCCAATCAGGATTATTTCAGATTTTGGTATTGTTGAGATGGTGCCAGAGAATGCAGCCCAGAAGTCATTTTTCATCTCTTTTGATTCGCCTGTCTGTGGTGCGTATGCAGAAAAAATAATTATTGTTTGCCTTTCTAGGCGAAGCTTGATACACATGAGACGTGAATTAATCTTTTTAATATCCAGTACTTCTAGAGCTAGCGGTTCTCTGACAAAAATTCCAACACCATTTTTGCCAATTCCAAAACCATTTTGGGCTGTCTTTTGGCCATTCCAGAATAGTTTATATTTTTCTTTGTCTGAGTTGACATGACAAACACCATTCGATTTCCATCGGGTTTCCTGAAGGCAGCAGATGTCAATCCTTCTACGCTTGAGCATTTCTGCGATTTCCATGCTGCGGCCTGTCAGTGATCCAACATTGAGCGTTCCAAGTCTAAGTACCATAGAGGGGCCATTCTGGATTTTTCTGCAACATCCCTCCACTATTGCATACTTCCCAGGGATTCTTGACACCCCTTTACCACTTAATGCCTGCTGGGGACTAGGGGCCGTTGTTTTTCTTTGTGATGGCATAAGAATAATTTGGGGAAAAGTTTTTACACCCGGCAACTAACGACAACCACCAGTTATAAGCGGTTGGCCTAGCCTTTTGCTCTAAAGGCAGCGTGGATGCAATTTTATGTCATGCCCAGGACCAAAAATAGTTTCAAATCCGAAAAAGTAAAAAAATTTCAACAGTTTTATTGTACATAAAATAAAAATTGGATAAAAAAAAATAAAAATTTTATTTTTATTGGTAATTATAATGATTTTACCATATATTTTGCCACCCTCTATACCATCATTAATCAAAACTTTTACACACACCTTCATCGACGTAAACATAATTATTGAATCGACACTTAATCAACTTATCAGGATAAAGCCTTCATATTAATACTCAATAATCATTCGTTACTTCTTAAACCTTGTTCATCCTTTTTCTTTATTGAACATATTATAATTTATTTTTTCAGTCATCAATTAATCATTTATTTATTAGTTTCAAAAATCATTATTTTATTTTCCATATGTAAGCAGTTTTATTCTGTTAATTTATTTTTCTCATTTTATAATATTCTCAGATTCTGCGTTTGTCAGATTTTGACTTTTGAAAGAAAAAACACGGCAAACGTGAAATCAGCATCGAATTTATCAAAATTATTAAATTAACGTCTAAACTAAAAGACTTACCACAAACATTACGGATTCGTGTTTCCATGAGTTGTCTGTAAGTCTCCGTAAAACTTCTATAATAACAACTAGTAAAAAATTGAAACAAATTAGAATTCTCTTGATCTGTCAAAAATCAAACTAGCTTGCACTGCAAAAATAAAATTTTTCAGATATTTAATTAGCGTTTTATTCTTTAACATTTATACTTATTTCACATAATTCATTTACGCATATAAATACATGTACACAATTTTTAAAAAATAGTAAGGTAATAAAGAAATCTTATCTATCGAACTTTGAACTCGACATTTGACTGGTCGCGGTTAAAAGCTGTGAGTGAAATTGAAAGTTTGAAAAATTTAAATGATAAGGTTCATTGGTAAACATAATTTAACTGCAAGTTTATAAATAAATGAACATATATTTAGGGAACAGGAGAAGTTATTAAAGAAAGTTTACTGATATCAGACATTTATTATTCGGGTGTGAAAATTAATGTTAAAAGTTGAAATATATTTAATAGTTGAGAAAATTTGTTTCACCATATTTGTTGTATGTGATAAATTATTGAGTCATGCATATAGTAAGCCATTGCTTTTTTTATTTGCATGAACATTTTTTAACGTTGATATAGCCCAGTCACGCTTGTTGTTGCCAAATGCTGGGATCCTAACCCAAAAGGATACAACATGACTCCCATACAAGAAGTTGTGCATCCTATTGACCCGTCAGCTTGGGTGGCTCACACAGAGGCTGTGCGAACCATGTATGGAAAAATTAATCCGCCGATGCCAGGACTTTGCAATAATGATCCAGCCATGTTGTCCACGCCTCAATGCAGTTGTTAGTAATAATTTTTTTGAATGCAACATCTACGTTAGCTTCATGTAAGCATAATATTATCATAAATAACGGATGATAGAAGTGGATCAGTAAATTAATTTGATATTCAGAAATATTTTGTTCATTGACTCTCAAATTTAAAACTAACACGTTTTTTTTAATTTTTTTTAATTAAGGAATTTCAAAATTCTGATATATGGCAATTATTTGTGAATTTAAAGTTCCAGCTAATATATATTTTGTTTCTGTTTCTGGAGTTGGTTATTTCTATATAAATATTTCGAATCTATCATTCGATGTATATGAATCCATATTTGAATCCTTCAGGGCTTTCGGTAAAAAGTTGAATATCAGATCGTGATTGATTCTTAATTGGACAACACTTTTTCCTCAGAACGCTTTCTGCTTGATGAGACATTAATCGCAACTTTGAATAGAGGCGGTAAGGGTGAATTGAAATTCCATTAGTTTCCCAAATTTGTTGATGTCCTGATCTGGTTGTCGCTTGGGCACATTGCAATTGGAGATAAATCTTAGCACGAACATTATGGCAGTCGGATCCACAGTCTGGTTCTTTCGTAACTGGTTCCGTTATGATCTAAACCAGAGTCCAAAACACATTTAAAACACTGTCCAAAATTGTTCAGTTCTTGTCAAATGGGGTTCGCTAGCTCAGTTCGCATTTAGACAGATGCCAGAATAACATTAAACCGATACTTATTTTAAAACCGAATCTAAAAATTTGAATCTTCTAAATATTGTTTTACTATCACTGTTCTGTCAACACTGTTTTTTATCATAACTTTCTAGCACAACTTTTTGTTTTTCCGAATAAACTCTTTTTGCAAATAATAATTATTTGTGAAATAATTTTCAATAGAGTTTTTAGTGAATTTAATTATTAATTTTATTTATTTAGCCCCTACTCTAGAGCCTTTGACAGCGAGTAGTGATCCGTTGTTAATTGTGCAAGCTCTAATTCATCCTGATTCAGGGCTAGACATTCGAGATAGAATGTGGCTCAAAATCACCATACCTCATGCTTTCATTGGTTTGTTGTTTTTTTGATATTTCTTGTTTTCTATGCCATTTAATGAATAACTATCGTTTAATTCAACCTGTTTAATCTGAGCTAATTTTAAACTTTTCCGCCATATGTTAATTAACATGGCCGAAATAAATTGCCTAATTTTGTGAGCACCTAGTAACTAATTAGCAAGATGAAAAATTATTAATAGTTGACACAGATGATTTTTTAATTTGATGGCCATGTTGTAGAAAATTTGCTATAGAAGAATTTATTAAAATAATGATTGGTAACTGAATTATTATGGCGGGTCGAATGATTGCCGTCTGGTGGTTGGATTAAATAAATAAATAAATAAAAATAATCCAAAAATTTTGAGATACCTTTATATTATTGTTCTCTCTTAGATATCCCTCAGAGGTTATTACAACAAACATACAGTGTACAAATACACGTGATTCAACGCATCACACACTTTAGCATGTGATAGATGGGGGTTTTTTTTTGCATTCGAACCTGGACAATGCAGCAACAATGCCAGACACCTTAACCATTACACAATCGTGCCGCCCTATATTTAGCGCACTGCGATGTCAAATGCATTCAATCAGTTAAAATCAATCAAGCAATCAATCAATCAATCAATCATCGTTTTGCGTCCAGAGACCCGGTTTCCCGAGGTAGGACGTTGTTTTCTTTGCCATCAACTTTTTGCGCCAAATTAGACGATCAGTTGTATCCATTTCATTTAAATTTAGAGCTTTCATGTCTTGCTCGATTGTTTGCAACCAGGATTTCTTTGGACGACTTTTGGGACGTGTGCCAGGTACTTCAACATCTGCAAGAAAAGTTATGGCACTGTTTCCACTTCGTTTGACATGACCAAACCGTCTGCACGGTGTTGCCGACATTCGTCCTTTATATCATCTAAACCATCACGACGCAAGATTTCGGTAGATTTGATGTGGTCCTTCAGACTAGTTCGTTGCTTCCATCGGAGCATTTTCATGTCGGTTCGTTGAAGTTGTTGTTCCAGTTTGGTTGTCATTGGCCATGTTTCTGCACCATATAACAAGACCGGACGTATCACAGATTTATAAAGATTTATCTGGCTCGGACAGATCAGTGCAGAGAGTGGCTAACTAAAAGCAAAGGTGAACAAATGAAATCTCTGTATCGTATAGTAAAACAAGCAAAGCCATAAGACATAGTTGGTGCCTCATGTATTAAAAACGACAAAAATGAGCATCAACAACTATCACATATTTTTGTAGACCTTGAAAAAGCATTTGATCGAGTTCCTCGTGAAGCAATCAGGTGGAGTCTACGTCGACAACTCATTCCAGAATATCTTGTTCGACTTGTGATGGAAATGTATACGAATACTAAGACTCTTGTCAGCACAACGGTTGGAAACACAGATGCATTTGACATCGGCGTTCGAATTCACCAAGGCTCGATTCTCAGTCCACTGTTATTTATAACTGTGATGGAAGAAATCACAAAAACGATACGCACTGGTGACATTTGGAATCTAGTATATGCTGATGATATCGTTTTAACAGCCACGTCTGAGCAGAATGCAGCACAGATGCTTGAAGATTGGAACACCAGACTCGCTGATCATGGTTTCAAAGTCAACATCAGCAAAACCAAACCAATGAACACTGTTGAACCCATCCAATCCACAGCTACTGGACGATGGCCCGGTTCAGTTTGTAAAGCTGGTGTAGGTAACAATTCAATCAAGTGTCAGCAGTGTAACCAGTGGTGTCACAAACGTTGTTAAAAAATAATTGGTTCTTTATCTAAAGTGTCCAATTTTGTTTGTCCTGCTTGCATCAATCCACAACAACAATCAGTTAAAATAATCTTGCAATATATTTTAAAATTTTATTTTAAAAACACGATTTTTAACATTTAAAAATAATTATTTAATAAATAATTATTTGTCAATTGAACGCAAATATAGATAGACGGTATAAAATTTTCACTTACTATCAATATTTTTTGCTTCAATTTATTAATTGTTATTTGATCAAAATGCAGGTTCAGATCTCGTGACTTGGTTATTAACGCACGTTGAAGGCTTTGCAGACCGTCGAGACGCTCGTAAATTTGCGTGCAACTTGCTGAAAAGAGGTTTTATCAAGCACACAGTCAACAAGTTGTCATTTTCAGAGCAATGTTATTACACGATAGTTGATTCATCTCAGCCAGGTAATGTTGTTTTAATGCATGTTTTGTTAAGTTTTTGCGGCTTTATTTACTTTTGTCGGTGAATCTGCCTATTTTTGTTATTGCATTACTTTTCGATTAGATGGGCGCCAACATGGTTAAGTTCTCTGAGAATTTTTAAAAGTAATAAAATGATCGACCTAAGGTGTAATAGTTATTCAGCTATCAAATATACTAAATTGTCTTGTAATTCATGTAATATATAATATATAACGTCGGGAAATTCTAATTTTTTTCCTTTTTAATTTCCTAAATCTTCATACAAGAATTTATGTGAAAAGCAATTGAAGCATAGTTCATAGTCGATTAATTATATTTTTCATCATTATTACTCTTAGTATTATTTATTTTAAATTAGAGTAATCTAGACGCTTAAAGACAAATTGTTAAAATCATTACATTATTCATTTTTTAAGACATAGTTGTCAGATTTAGCGTTACCTACTCCTTGTTACCTACGAGATTTAGTAATGCTAATGCCTAGTCCTTGTTACCAATGAGATGTAATATTATCTAGTCCTTGTTACTTATCAGATTTAGCATTACCTAGTCCTTTTTATCTATGAGATTTAACATTATCTAGTCATTGTTCGTTGTGGAGGAAATGTCGAACATATTTAGGCCGTGTTTTCGTCTGAAACTTTTTTGTGCGTATACAAAATGAGTCGTTACACAAATATTAAAGCAAACATTTTTTGATAGCAAACTGATAAAATTAAACTTGCAATTCAAACAAAAGTTTAGGTTTATTAGACCTTCATAGTCAGATTTGAATGGAGAACACCATCATGGTTGGTGTGACATTTTTATTGATGATAGTTTTGACCAACCCAAATAGTAAAGTTAAACTCCGAATTTATTACAACAATAAAAAGACGTCTCACCTAATACTGAAAAACAACTGTAGTCTTCGAGAGTTAAAGCGTAATCACGTAATATATGAATTTAATTGCCCCTTTGATGGTTTGCACATCAACATGACTCATATATCGGGATTTCTACTACCTCACTGACTAGAAGGCTTACGATGCATAAACAGAGTGGTGCTATCAAATCTCATTTGGGCTCAACGCACTCAATCACTATTAGCCGTGAAATCCTCGACAGCAACATCAAAGTAATATACCAGAACAGCAACTACACGCATCTTAAAATTGCAGAAGCAGTCCTAATTGACATCAATAAACCAAAAATAAATATACAACAAAAAATGACCTCACTCCCAACCCGACGCTTAATCAACAATGAAAACAAAGAAGTAATAAAAACTAGCATTGTAAATAGTGACAAAGAAGAATATGATGCTATCGATGAAGAAAAGGAAACCAACGAAGATGGACCAGCCAATAAAGAAACCTGACACCTAATTTCCATCTAAGTTCACTTCGACAAAGTGAATATTTCCCTATATAAACTAAATCGCACTGATAATGATTCATTCGGAATCGAAATATGGCCTTATTTGCAGCATGAATTTGGAAAATAAGTTTATTTTGAATTTTAATAAACTAAACGTTCACCAAAAGACTTCAGTGAAAAAAATCGAAAAAACGAACTACGAACATATTAACTAACGCCAAACATTCGGTAGAATTTATAGGAATATTGNTAAATATATATATATATATATATATATATATATATATATATATATATATATAGATATATATATATATATATATATATATATATATATATATATATATATATATATATATATATATATATATATATATATATATATATATATATATATATATATATATATATATATATATATATATATATATATATATATATATATATATATATATATATATATATATATTGGTAACAGACTGCTGTTAACGCAACATTTGAAAAATTCAACACTACTTTCAACATAGTTCAACTTTTTTATATTTCTTTTTATTTTATTAATTTCAGAGAAATTAGACATTTCATTGTTTTTTTAAATTTTTATTAAATAAATTTGCAAATAGCTATTTCGAGTTATAGATAACTCATCTTCAGTGCATTATATATAAGATATGTAAGATATTTGATATAAAGGAACAAGTAATTATTAATTTATATAAATTATTTAATTAAAACAGAAAACCAATAAAATAAATTTAATAACTATAAACAATATAAAACGCGATTTTTAAAATTTTTAACGGCAAGATTGTTTATATTATGGTTGTTAAGGTAAATATCAACGCTCAGCCGAGAAGCGCGAATTAATTTATTTAATTAACTACATATTATTAATATTATTTTTACAATATTTAAAAACGTTATTATTATTATTATTGTTAACGTTATTATTATTATTATCATCGCTGTGGTTCTTGCTTCTTGTGATGATGTTCCATTTGCAAGTGATATTTGCGCTGTGGGTTGTGGCGTTGGTATCTACAGTGTTGGCACTGTTGTTGTTGTTATTGTTGTTGATGTTGTTGTTGATGTTGTTGTTGGTGTTGCCGTTAAAAAAAATTTTTAAAATCGCGTTTTATATTGTTTATAGTTATTAAATTTATTTTATTGGTTTTTTGTTTTAATTAAATAATTTATATAAATTAATAATTACTTGTTCCTTTATATCAAATATCTTACATACCTTATATATAATGCACTGAAGATGAGTCATTTATAACTCGAAATAGCTATTTGCAAATTTATTTAATAAAAATTTTTTAAAAAACAATAAAATGTTTAATTTCTCTGAAATTAATAAATTAAAAAGAAATATAAAAAAGTTGAACAATGTTGAAAGTAGTGTTGAATTTTTGAAATATATATATACATATATATATATATATATATATATATTTATATATATTTATATAAATATATATATATAAAAAATTCTCGATTTTCGGAGTTTTAGTGTTGATTTTGTTTCTGAAAATTGGACATATTATTGCAATTAAATTCTAGATACTGTTTTAATTTAATTCAATATTTAAAGTTGCGTATTTTTGGCATTTGAATCGAATTTTCATAGAGTTTATTTAGTCACGTGTTAATTGCAGTGTACAGTTTTGTTCCACCTGTTATTATGAATACACGTCAAAATCCAGGTAAGAAAGACGGTGTACTTACGTTGAAACAGCTTCAATGTTTTCAGTGTGAGTGCACGGCTAATGTTGATTCAATGTCTGACGAGGTTCATTCAGTTGTACGTTTAAACGGTAACATTAAATGGTTCTGTGATAAATGTGTAAAAAACGTTTGTGACATGAAACTGTTATCTAAATCTATTGATGACATAAAAGTTACGTTCAATGAAAAGTTAGACAAACTCAACGATGTTAATGCTTCAATTAAGACTAAATTGGAAAAAACTGTTAAATTGTTGGGGCTGTTGAATAAATCGATTGATGAAATCAGTAAATCACTTGATGAAAAAGTTAATGCCATCAGTGCCAACCACGTCGCTATAAAATTGCAGCTGGACTCGATTGAGTGCACATCGGGAAAAAAGTTAAATCAAGAGATAAGCGGCCTCAAGTCTGAAATGATGAGATCTTTTGCTAGTGTGGTCAGCACTGAAGTGAAACAGAGTGCTAAGATCATCAATGAAGATCTTAAAAATGTCCGAAAAACACTAAATGATGTTGCCAATGCTAAAGAAAGAGAGGCTAATGCGATGCTGTTCAGGCTGGGAGAAGGCCTTGATGACAAGGATCGGGTCATAAAAATGATTGCAAAATTGACTGATGACACTGTCAACGGAAAAAATACACTGAAAGTTTTTAGATTGGGTAAGAGAGGTGAAGGAATTGTCAGGCCAATCCTCATCAAGTTTGATGATGTAAAAAGCAAGGAATATTTCTTTACCAATTTGTACAAACTCAGATCTTTGAACGATGATTTTGCACACGTCAAATTGAGTCATGATTTGACTGTTGATCAGCGCAAGGAGCTGAAAAGGCGAGAGAGACCAACTCTAAAGAGGGTTTTTTATACAGAGTGCGAGGGGAGGTGGGAAGGTGGAAAATAGTGAAATTTCCGGCAAAAAAGAGTCAAATTAATAAATGGTAGAGTGGGTTCGTGCTATGATTTGTTTGGATTAGTTAAAAATAAATTTCATCACCTAACAAACAAAGGATCTAATGTTAAATACAATGTTACGATTGGACTGTTAAATGTCAGGTCAATTTCAAAGAGGGTAGATGATGTTCATGGGTTACTTTGTGATGGATTGGATATACTGGTTTTAACGGAAACATGGCACGGGTTGGCTGGGAATATTTCTATCAATCTGGCCATGCCTGCTGGATATCAGTTTGTTGATTTTGTTAGGCAGCATGATCCAGGTCACGGTGGTTTGATAGTCTACTTTCGTAAAGAATTCAAGTACAAAAAAATAATTCTTCCACAACTTACTACACTTGAAGCTGTTGCTATCCAATTTTGGGTCAACGGAAGTACATTCATTCTGATTGCTATATATCGACCTGGCTCAGCACAACTGTCGGTTTTACTTTTTCAAGAACTGGTTTCAGTTTTAGAGCAGATTACAGTCTTGGGTTCTAACGTTTTGCTCATGGGAGATTTTAATGTACATCTCGAAAGAACTGATGATCCATATTCCATCCGATTGGGTGAGGTATTTGAAACCTTCCAGTTAGTCAACCACATTAACGAACCAACACATGTGTTGGGTGGTACTTTGGATTTGGTAATCAGTTCTTGTGACTTTCCTGTTACCAACATAAAAATATTTCCAAGCGGAGTGATGTCTGACCACAGTTTAATAACAGTTGAAACATTGATTCAGACATTTCGTAATATAACTGCGAGACATGTCAGGTCATGGAAAAGTCTGGACGGAAATCAACTGGCTAGGGCTGTTTTGGATTCTCCAGTCTCTGGGCCTTGTCAGAGTAACGATGTTGAGATTGAATTAAAAATGTTTAACGACGAGTTAAAAAAAATTGTCGACAGACTTGTGCCTTGGCGTTTGATTTATGACAGAGGAGAGAGTATGGCACCTTGGTTTGATGATGATTGTCGACGGGCTAAACTAACTTGCAGGCGGATGGAGAGGTCATATAGAAATCACTCGACGACTGATCATCGAAATGACTGGTTGGTTTCTTTGTCAGAAAGAAATAAACTTTATTCTAAAAAACGTTCAAGTTACTAGAAAAATATGGTCAAAGCTAACCACAACTCCAAAAATCGCTGGCGGATTGTAAACAGGGTTTTGTGTAGAAATAAACAAAGTAATAGATCCGATGATAATATCAACCTAAAAGCTTCTCAATTCATGCAGTTTTTCACGGACAAGATCAACAAGATTATAATGTCTACCAACGTTTTGGTTCCGTCAGCACATCACAGTCATGTTACAAATCTTGTTTCATTGGCAGATTTTCCAGAAATAACAGAAACCGAACTTAAAGGCATCATAATGAATTCTCCTTCAAAAACAAGTTCACAAGATATTTTTCCGACGCATATTTTCAAGAAATATATACACTTGTTTATCTGCTTTCTTACAAGTTTTTTCAATCTCTGCCTGAGGTTGGGTAAATTTCCTGCTGGGTTCAAACATGCTACGGTTGTCCCGATTTTAAAAAAAGCCAATGGTGATGTCAACGATGTTGCAAGCTACAGGCCGATATCCAACCTTCTGTTTATCTCAAAGATCATGGAGCGCGTTGTTCTCAAGTTTTTGTTGAATCATCTAACAGAAAACAATTTAATGCCTCTCGATCAATCAGGATATAGGAAGTTTCATTCAACCGAAACTGCATTATTGAATGTCCTATCAAGTTTATTCGCCGCTGCAGATGCTCAGAGAATATCATTACTATCGTTTTTGGATATGTCGGCAGCGTTTGACTGCGTCAACCATGATGTTCTTCTGGCAAAACTGCGTCAAAATTACGGGGTAACGAATAATTTATATAGATGGTTTGAATCATACTTATCAAATCGGACACAACAGGTTTCATTTAATGACTCAGTATCAGAGGTTTCCATCATAACGTCAGGGGTACCTCAAGGCTCAGTTTTGGGACCCGTTCTTTTTCTCCTGTACACGTCGGAAATTACCAAAATAATCAGCTCCTACGGATATGTCTGCCATGCATTTGCAGATGATATTCAGGTGCTGGTTACTAGTTCTCCTTGTTTGTTCAAAACTGAAGTTGAGAGATTTATCGGATGTTTATCAGAGGTAGGACGTTGGATGTCATCAAACTCGCTAAAACTAAACGAATGCTATTGTTTTAATCTATTGTTTCTCTTTAATAAAATGTTTCTTTGTCGGTAGTTAAGTTACTAAAGAGGATTTCCTTTGTTTTTGTAAAATGTTTCTGCATTAGGCATGCTAATATATATATATATATATATATATATATATATATATATATATATATATATATATATATATATATATATATATATATATATATATATATATATATATATATATATATATATATATATATATATATATATATATATATATATATATATATATATATATATATATATATA
>NW_008705459.1:427533-443534 GCF_000326865.2 Helobdella robusta | reverse complement strand
TTTATTGTTGCTGTTGTTGTTGCTATCGTTGTTTGTATTGTTGTTGTCGTCGTCATCATTGTTATTAAAAGTATTATTATTATTATTATTATTATTATTATTATTATTATCGATGACGTTAAAATTATTAGCAACAATGTTGACGTTGTTAATTAATCTATGCGTAGGGAGAGTTGTTTTAATTTGTTGTTGGTTGTTCAATGTAGGTTTTTGCATTTCTATTAGAATGGCTTCAGCGAGTTTAAGATTTTGATATTGTTGGGTACTATAGATGATGGTTGTGTTGTCATTTAGTATACCTCTGGTGATTGTTGTGTTGTGTTTGTCAAGGAGATGGGTTTTAATGGCACCTTCTCTCTTATGCATCGTCAATCTCCGATTATAAAATGGATTTCAACATTTTGAATAGATTTAATTGTAAAGAACTAGTTCAAAATATTAGAAAATCAACCATAAAACTTGTTAATGCTGAATCGTCGGTGGATTTTTTGAATAACTGTATATATATATATATATATATATATATATATATATATATATATATATATCTTTCCAACATATATTTATATATATATATATATATATATATATGATTTGGTGTAAGGTTTTTGTACAAATATACCTAATTAACCATAATATGACTGTGAATTTTGCATTGAGAAGTTATTTAAACAAATTTCAATAGCACGAAGCTGTTACGATTCGAATTGAACGTTTCAATAAATAAATAGTGTTGGAAAAAAGAAATTAGTTGCTTGCGATTTTTATGAGTTTAATTCATTTAACTGATTAAATTAAAATTTATCATCGGCATAATACACTGGTTCAAAATTAGTTTAGATACACGGCTTGCGTTCCTAGGCAGTATGATGTCATAGCTTTAGGCGTCTATTGAAGTTGGTGCTAAGGAAAAGTAATTGGCATTTTTAAAGATAATAATTCATAGATGAAATTGATTTTGGAAATTTTGAAGGGTCTTAAATTTGCTGAATCTTTTTTATCCGCTAGCATTCAGTGCAGATTATTTACTGATATTAATTAAAGCGACAAATGGCGTTAAAAATTGCATATCGGCAAAATAAAAGTGATGTTTTATTGTTTTGTTTTTTTTTTCATCGGTACCTGTAAGCCCTTTATAATTTTATATACATGAAAAATTGTCTTTTGCATCATTTGTTTCTATCACACAAGTTTATTAATTTTAATTGAATTACTTTTGTTTTTTAGCACTACAAACTCGGAAACAATCAGCTTCTGATGATTTGGAACAGCAAACGGAGAGTACTGAAATACGCATATACGACACATTAGGTCCGCCGTCAACTTCTGTTGACTGGAACCATCCATTTAATAAAGTTGCCAGTTTCACAACAACTTTTACGCCCAATCCCTCTAATATCAATTATGTTCCATCCGTTTCATACAATTTTATTAATGATGCGTTAAGTGTTGACAGTCTGCATATTACAAACGGGTCGGACACTATAAAAAGTGGTTCAGGTTTGCAACAAATTTTTAAGTTTTTTTTTGATTTATTTAAAACATTCAAGTCCACTTTTACGTACGACCGTTTATCGTTTTGGAATTAAATTTACAATTTTGTTTAAGGAACTTTTTAGAGCTTGTCAATTACCGAAAAGTTAGAATTGTTCTTTTGCTAAGTCACAACACTAGCAAAGAAATTTAAAAAATTTAAAAAAATGTAGGCGAGGAAATTTGAGAAGATGTGAACAAGAGTAAATGAAACTGAAGACAATATAAATATAATCAGCACTTAAATCAGCATTGAAATCAGCATTTAATAGCAATTTGTTGAATATCTTAGTCAACTTTTTGGTTGTCTTATTACAATGAATTGGAAGCTGGAAAGAGCCGCACAAGGAAAAATTGCAAGGAAAGAAGCACAGAAACATATTTGTCCACAAAAGGAGAGCGCACATCGAAACAAACGCACACATACATAAATGCACGCATGTATTAGCGCTCATATATAAATGTGAAACAGTGACGGATCCATGGGGGGGGTGGGGCGATGGGGGCGATCGCCTCCCCCCCTACTGAAAAAAAAGAAAAATTTCTAGTTTATTTTTGTCAACTCTTTATTACTGTTTATAAGAAAGCATGCAATGTCATCAAAAACTTTCAACTTTTAATGTCATAAAATAATAAATGTAATGATTTGGATCAAACATAGTCAATATATACATGAGTACATACATAAATATAAAAAAAATTGTTTTCCTTTTTTTAATCCTATAAGTGTTTTAAAAAATGGGTTTATTTATTTTATTAGACTAGCGAGGTACCTACTACCTTGATAGGTTGACTAATAACAATTTATAAAACAAATTCTATTTTACGATTTCCTGACTTCGCAAAACGCTCAATTACATTTTCAACATTTACTAAAACGTCTCTGTGTACATTAAGTAGTGCCAATCCGACTAATCTGTATTCTGTCATTCGTGTTCTTAGCCATGTTTTAATTCTTCGCAGAGTTAAGAAGCTACGTTCAGCACTGGCAACACTAACTGGACATGCTTTAATAATACGGAACAACTTGGATATTGTACAGGGTCACACAAATGAAAAACAACAAGATCAGTAGTCAGTGATTTGACTCCTCCTCCGTCCTTGTTCATTCTAAAGCATTTGCTCTGCCACAATTCAACTTCCGATATAAATTCAAGTTGGGTACTAAGTCCAAGAATGGTACCATAGAAATTACTGATTGCTAAAACAGATTCGACAACATTTTTATGATTTAGTTTAATAATATTTTCTGGCATCAAAGAATAGATTTGGAGACACTGTAAATTTTCTTTAGAAAAACGAGTATTTATATCTAATATCAGTGCATCAAGAAGAGGGATGTAAACTGATCGCCTGTAATATTCTTCCAATGAATCAGAAGGTACATTTTCACGGCATGTCTGTCGATGCCCAAATCTTTTGTAGGTAAAAGTGCCATCTTTTTCAATTATTATTTTTTCTGCTGCTCTAAAAATTTCCGAAAACATTTCTTCGCAGTTTTCTCTCTTTTTTTGTAAAACATTAAACAGGTCTTTAATGCAATTTTCTGCATCATGTAAATTTAAACTTTTTTTTTGAAACAATTCACTGAGGCCCTTTGTTAGAGAGAATACATGCACAGCACAGCCTAAGGACACAATAAATCACTTTCTCTAATTGCTGTTAATAAAGTTGTTGCTTTTGATGAAGTTGTTCTGTCATTCCATTTAGATATATTCTTTAGCGCATCAATTATTTGTGGAAGTTCAATACTAAACGTCAGCAATGCATCATGTCTCTCAATCCATCGTGTTTCGCATAGTGAAACCAGTTGTGAATTTATCATGTTCTTTATTATAAAATTTCGTTTTGCAGAAGCATTGAAAAAAGCAACTACTTCACTAATAACACCTAAACAATTTCTTATTGCTTGTACATTCGAAATTTTTGATAAAGTTAAATTTAAAGCATGGTTATAACAAGGACACCAGACTGCATTCACTGCAACCTTTTGAATTTTAACTACTGCTCCTTTTTGTAACGAAGACATAACACTGCAACCATCTGTTCCCACACCAACACAGTTTTCTAGAGAAAGGTGGAACTTGTTTGCAAACATGTTTATAACCGATTGACCAATAATTTTGCCGTCAAGAATAGGTTCAGTGTGAATTGATGCAGTAATATCAGATTGATAATTGTTGTCATGTAGATCAACAAATCCTGCAAAATCTTCTCGAACTGATCCATCAGGCAGCAAGTAACGTAATATTATAGTCATTTGCGACTTATGTGATGCATCGGTTGTTTCGTCAATTATAATAGCATAATACTTTGATTCTCTAACGCGACTCAAAATTTGTTCACATATTTCCTCCCCACAGCATTTAATTAACGCATTTTGTGTGGTTTTGCTAATATAGGTTGCTGATGCTCTTGCCGTTTTTAAATGATTTTCTAAATTTGAATCTCCACTGCTTACTCTAAATTTTAGCAATTCTTGGAAATTACCTTCATCAGAATCTTCATCATCTTTGCCTAATATACTGCCATCATCTCTGTGTCCTCTGAATGGAATATTCTGCCTTCCTAAAAGTATAATTGTTTCCACAATAGGTGTCAATCTCTGACGATTCTCTAAAACCTGCTGAAGCCGTTGAGCATTTACTCTGTTTACAATATTTATTGCTGGTTCATTATAACACCTCCCTGCTTCAACAGCTTCCTTGTGGTATGTTGCTTTGTCATACATTGTTAAATCTCCATCTTTGCTAAACAGTTTAGCAAACACTTGTAATGGTTGTTTAACAAGCTTCTGAAGTTCCATTTGTTTGTGAGATCCTGCAGTCAGGTGGTATGAAAATAATGAGCAATATTTGCAGTACAGTCCTTTTTTATTATCTGAATAAACTAGCCATTCACATTTTTCTAGATGAGAATTATTAAGATATCGCTTTTTTTGTTTATTTTTCTTCTTGTGAAGTGAATGTGGCATTTTGTAGTCAGCTGGTGGCTTCCATGGCGATTCTAACAGACTTTTTTTTGTCAAATCATCCATAAATGTTCCAACAAATTTTCCAATATCATTGATAAACCCAGCATTTAAAATCTTACTAGAAAAAGCCTTAGCAATTTCAGCTGTTCCAGTCTCAGTTGAAATCTGTTCATTTTCAGAAAAAAGACTATCATGAGCTATGACTACTGAATTGACATTCATATTCCGGCTGTTGCTGTCCATATTATTACTTGTTTCTGTTATCTCATGTTCAACATGTTCAGTAGAAATACTATTACTTGTTGAAGCTTCTGCTGATGTGGTTGGAAGTGGAAGTTCAGTTGTTCCACCAACTTCAGTAGTGACAGTAAAATTAGTTGTAGATACTTCAACAGACTTTTTTCACTTCAACGTCACAAAAAATGAATTCAAAGTATTCTGAGGTTGTAAAAAATTTTTTCTCTTCATTTTCTTCCGATGATAATGGTTTGTTGTAATTGTTCCTAATATTTTATAGTATTATAAACAATAATTAATGAATGTTTTAATTTAAAAGTAACTTGTATTTACTATTTTTGTCGTTTTTAAGTAACACAACACAATACACAATCATGGCGCTTGAAAACGAAAGTTAGACTGTTTAAAAGTGAACAGTGATATAAAATTAAAAAGTGCATATTTTAAAGGATTACTTAACACTACAATAATGGGATCCGTAGTAAATAATATGATTACTACATCACTCTTTTTAATAGAACAGAGTAGATTTAAGTTTACTAACATGATACGGGGGTGCGTGCTACCGCGTGCGTGCACATTTGCACCGTCTTTGCCGATGCTGATACGATCGCGACTTATATGCCGTAATGTCTTAGTCACATAGATTGTTATTTAAAGGGCAAATTAAAAAATAATTTAAACGTTTTTTTATTTGTGGGCTTGTCCGGGTTGCAGGCAGTTGTGGGTTGCCATGATGGATAAAAATCGCCCCCCTTACTAGATGACCTGGATCCGCCCCAGATGTGAAACAACTATGGTTTATTGTTTTCCATGATATTTATCGAGACAAATGAAATAGGTTATACAATTTGATCACTTAATTGACTAATTTACCAAAGGCGTTTGACTAGCCGGAAAGTGATAACCTTTGAGAATTATTAATTCCTTGATGAAAAATTAATATACGAAGTATGTAATACGGTAATTTTCAAACAAACAAATAAATAAATACAATAAAATTTTAAAGAATAAATTTACAATCAACACAAACTACACTCACACAAATATACTTCTAAGATTAAGGCATGAAAATACAAACGACAATAACAACAATATAAAAAACATCATAATTTATTATAAAAATAGTATGTCCTCTTCTGCTTATTTTATTGCTTTTTGACATTTCACTTGAGTCTTCGTCACGCAGTGTTCAAATTCATCGTTTTCTGAACTCATCTTGACTCAAAGTTTGAGGAATCGAAATAATAAACTGGATAGTAGTTCAAGCAATTTTTTCATTAACAATATTTTTCCACTGGGATACGATGTTAAAACTAACGTTGAAAACTTTCTGTTGTCACTGTTAACCAGATTTGTTTTGAACGCCTGTAATGAGATACATAGCTGCTTGTAATGACATTACATTATTTATCTAATTTTCAAATTAAACAAATATTTTTAATCAAAAAAAGTTTTAAAACTGAGAATTTACAAAATTTATGCCGTATAAAAAACTTAAGGCTGTTTTGCTTAAATTTAGTCTTTATTTTTCCACTTAACAATTTTTACCCTTTTCTTATATTTGTAAGTTTTTTGCTATCAGTTTTTAAAATTCCGCCTGGTTGGCCTACTTATACGCAATGGCACATCTTTTTTACTTTATAATTATAAAAAACTATTTTTGCTTTTTCTAACATTTTTTAATTTGTATTTAAAACCATGTACAGACAGTGCTGGGTCAAATCAGAGTCAGTTAAGAAATGCCATTCAGCCACAGCTGATTGAAAACAAGAGGGGTACATTCATACAGGGTGGCGCCAACACATCCATCTCGGCATCATCAGCCACGACGACCACCACTGTACTCAACAGCAGCACCTCAAGTTCTCATAGTGATGATAAATCATAATTCTGTCATATGTTCTACTATTTCATTCATTTAAACTTGTGATTTGTGAATAAAATATTTCGCTTTATATGTTTTATTAGCGCGTTTTATTTAGTGTGACAGACAAATTAAAACAGCATTCTTTTTATGTTACGTTATTCTGACCCAAGAGTTTGCTTACTTATCATTTATACAATTCGATCCCTTGTAACGAAGTTAGCTTTTTTAAAAAATTTAATTCGTCGTTTATAAATTTATCATGTTTTATTTGTTCAATTTTGTGGCTAATCATGGTTCAACTTTCTCAAGTTTTAGCGAAATTTGTAAATGTCTAACCATCGTTACCATGTCAGTCCACTCAGTATTTAAACACGTTGACGTTTTATATTTTTACTTGTATCATCTTTGAAAAGTTTAATTTAGTCATTTAATACCAGAGCATATGTGTTTTTGTTTGTTATTTTCAGTTGTGCGTGATTCGTAAAAATGTTTATTGCATCTTTTCAAATAACTGCTAAGTTTTTGAATTTAGTACGATGAAGAATGTTATGTAATTGTTACAACACATCTACATAATACAAAGAATAAAATAAACAAGTATAATTAATCATTATATATATATATATATATAATGATAATAATAATAATGTATAGTTATATATATATATATATATACATACATATATATATATATATATTGTATATATTTCATTAAATTTAATTTTCCACTGTAAATTCAAAACTTTTTCATAAATTTTTTCTATAGCACGGTAATTAGTAAAAATTTTCTTCAAATGACATTTGGTCATGCCGTATGAAGCCATCATCAGGATGAATAGAAAAATTTTATAAAAAAAAGTTTCTGATATATATATATATATATATATATATCGTATGTATGTGTATATATATATATACATTGTTGCATGAATTAATGCCAAAAATTTGGTAAAATTCATGCAATACTGTATAAAATATGGTCTTCCAACATACATATATATTTATATATATATATATATATATATATGGCAATTTACATTGATTATTTTATTTTTTGTATTACTTAAATGTTATATATTATTATTTATTAGTAGTAGTATCATAAAAAATGTTAATACCGTGCTGGATAAAGAAAAACGATTTCACGAACGTTCTAATCAATAAATCTAAAAGAAACTTATAAGATTTTTTTATTATTATTATTCTTTAAAAATCAGGATCTGACAGACGCAGAACCTGTTACAGCATACAAGGCAGTAGTACAAAATTAAACAAATAAGTAAATAAATAAATAAATAAGAAAACGGAGAAAGAAAAATGTTTAAACATGAAAAGTAAAATGAAATAGAATAAAATAAATAATAAATGAATGAAAATAACTTAAATTGACAATAAAATGAAGTAATGGCATAAAAAGAAAAATTAATAGACTAGATGATGACTTAGTGAGTTAGTGAGGTGATCGATAAATAAAAACTAGTGTGATTGATAAAGTGTTATTGAGTGTTAATATGTTTGAGGTGTCTTGTGATGAAGGTGTCCTGGTTATGACAGTGTCCTGGTTATGACAGTGTCCTGGTTATGACAGTGTCCTGGTTATGACATTAAACTGACCCTCACTGCCTTGTGAGTGATGTTGGATCATCAAAGGCTAGGCCCACCGCTTATAATTGTGGTTGCGTAAGGAAGGGCGTCCTGCGTAAAAATTAGCCAAATAAATTACTTATGATGGAATGGCGTCGAGGGGTATTTCGGTTTCATCATAGGTAGCCAAACGGCAACCCCCGATCTTGGGGAAAATGTCGTCTAAACGTGTGTTGTTGTTGTTGTTTGTCTTGTGATGAAGGTCTTTTCCTGATATGTAGATTGGGTGGCGACTTGATAGTTATGCTTGCGCTGACGAGAGTTGTGTTTTGTACTTTTAATTAGTGGTAGTAGAGGATGGAGTTGAAGCGGATTAGTATTTTGATGAGAGATTGTAGTTGCTGAAGTTGTTGTGTAGCAAAACCAAACCATATATTTGATGCGTGAGATCATGAGTGAGCGGAGTGTTTTGAGTGCGTGAAATGTTTGAAAACCTTTTGGGATGATGTGATTGATATGAGATTTTATATTAAGTGTGGAGGTGAATGTAATGCCTAATATTTCTAATAGACTTTTAAATTAAATTAGATAAATTTCAAAAACAGAGGACACAAAAAATAAAAGAATATTGTTTGTTTAAAACTAATGCTTTAATTCGCTTTGAAAAGAATCTGGAGACAGACCAGAGCTGCGTAGATGGCATTTTAATACTTCGGTCCAACAGCTGAAAAATTCCGCGTGCCGGTTTTCTTTTTGGCAAATGGAACATTCAATACTTTTGTTTGATCTCAGGCATTGCTTTTCAGGTGGGAAACTTTTACAAGTAGATTTCTCAATCAGATAGCACGAGGTAAATCCATTTATACATTTAAATATTGTACTTTCTCCTTTTCAACACTTTTAACAAGAAACCATTAAATTTGGGATCTATTACACCAACCCGAAAACTTAATCTCTAGTAATAAAAAACAGCTGCACAAGCAAACCAGAAACGATAACAAACTTCAGTCATCTCGTGTATTCATACAAATGTAAAACTGGTAAGTGTGGACACCAAAACTTTGAATACATCGACAACAACCAAATTTTCAAGATGGCTCACCATGCATGTTCAGTCAGGAGTAATAAAGAATCACGAAAGAAAAACACAACACAAAAATTACTAAAGGGATACTTAACAATAACGTGGAAATAATTCACTACAACAATAATCAACTCAATCTAAAGTTTGCAGAATCTTTGCTCCTCGAACAAAGACATCCAGCAATAAATAAATATTTCACAACACGCTACTGGAGCCTTACTGACTGGCGAAATCAGAAGTCGAACAAAGTCAATAAATGAAGACACACGTTAACAAAGACACTCAAAACTTGATTAATCCGATTAATCGGTAATTAAACTAATTAACACTCTGAATTTGTTGTTGAAGCCCTTCCTTAAATTGTTGGTCCTATCTTAATCGTTGCACGTTATTTCATGCACGTTCTAAACTTCTGGAAGAAACAGTGGCGGAATTATTCGGTGCACGCCATTCCTTTCTAAATTTCTATACTTTCCGTGTCCGTACATACAGTTTTAGAGGGCGTTTTAATGATTTTAAACAAAACTACAACTGTGAATTGGTAAGATCGCTCTTAGTTGACAAAAATATGACTGCAATCAATGTGCTCATTCCATTTTTGAGTGATCAAAAGTTAATTTCTGTATTTTTCATTGCATGCAATCATTTCGCAATAACAGAGTCTAGAAATGGGTATTCCAACAGCTACCAAAAATTCAATATTAGAAATTTTACATGAAATATTTCAATCTAAATCTCCTGATGGATACGAGCAACTTTATAAAAAATTAATAACTATAAATGTTTCAACAGTAACTGATTATTATAATAAAAATTGGCATAGCTGTTCTAAAATTTTGGTGCCTTCTTTAAAATATAGAATCATTTAATTAGGGTGTTTCTGTAACCCAAAGACTAGAAAGCCTTCATCAAAAAGTAAAAGATTTAACCAAACGTAATTCAGAAATTTTTTCTTTTGCAGAAAATTTTGTATCATTTCTGAAATCCCACAAAAATGAATCTTCTCACAAAGTTTGGATGTCCATTATTCGGGATCCAATTAACAAACCAAATTGTGATTCGCCACTCTTTCAATATTTCAAAATCATGACAAATTACTCTTATATCCAGCTTGAAAAGCAATTATACATAAAAACTGCACTCACAAGACGATTCTATGATTCACATGAGGGTAATATTTATGTCACTCCTACATTATGCAAATGTGCATTTTTCAGGACCATTTTTCTGTCCTGTTGCCACATTTTTGGCTTAAGAAATCTTGAAGGATTTCTAGTTTTTGATGAAGGTTTGATACTAATTCGATGGTTAATTTTGAGAAAACTTGTCAAGTTGTGCACTCTGTAACGTCTGGAGTGTTAACAAAATCCTTACAACCATGCAAAAATCCGTTTTGACATCCTATCAAAATTTAGCGGAAAAAATCTAAAAAATTTTTGGTTTCGGAATTTTCGGTCCCACATTTCACTAAACCAAAATTTTTGGTCACTAATGTTTTTAGTACACAAAAAAAATGAGACAAAGGGTGGGATCCATGCCAAAGGTGAAATTTTAAAATCTATTAGCATATTAAAAAAGTGGGCGTGTTTAATAAAATGCGTGGCGTAGAGATATTTACATAACCTTCAGTAATGTTTCTCTATATCTTTATATAATTAAAATAGTTATCAAATAGACACTCTACTAAATGTACTCTACCTATTAATTCTAGCGTAGTTCAAGGTTCTGTCCTTGGACCATCTACCTTTATCATCAATGCTTCTACTTTTAAAACTTTTCATGGCTCTAATCAAATACACTGACGACACCCACCTTATCATCCCATCATCTAACTCAAACACCATCCAAACACTCACTTTTTATTAAAAAAATGGGCGTGTTTAATAAAATGCGTGGCGTAGAGATATTTACATAACCTTCAGTAATGTATCTCTATATCTTTATATAATTAAAATAGTTATCAAATAGACACTCTACTAAATGTACTCTACCTATTAATTCTAGCGTAGTTCAGGGTTCTGTCCTTGGACCATCTACCTTTATCATCAATGCTTCTACTTTTAAAACTTTTCATGGCCCTAATCAAATACACTGACGACACCCACCTTATCATCCCATCAACTAACTCAAACACCATCCAATCAGAACTCGATTCATTAACTACGTGGTCAAAACGATGCCTCTGTCACTTAATCTTGATAAATCATTTGAATTCATCATTCACAATAGCCGTAAGAAAATAACATTACCTCCAGAACACCCATCAACCACTGGCACAAGTCAATTAAAAATATTAGGCATCTTATTCACCTCCACACTTAATATAACACCTCATATCAATCACATCATCACAAAAGGCTTTCAAACATTTCACGCACTCAAAACGCTCCGCTCACATGGTCTCAGAGGCATCAAATTATTCGACATCACTGAATCACTCATAATCTCACGCATCAAATATGCAGCTCCCACCTGGTCTGGTTTTGCTACACAACAACAACTTCAGCAACTACAATCTCTCATCAAAAAACTAATCCGCTTCAACTATCTACCTGCATCATATCCTTCAACACACTCGATTCAAGACTGTTCAAGAAAGTAGAAAATAACAACAACAACGTCATCCATTCTCTACTACCACCAATTAAAACTACAACACACAACCTTCGTCAAAGCAAGCATAACTATCAAGTTGCCACCCAATCTACTTATCAGGAAAAGATCTTCATGATAAGACACCTCAAACATATTCACACTCAATAAGACTTTATCATTCACACAACTAGTTTTTATTTATCGATCACCTCACTAACTCATTAAGTCTATTAATTTTCCTTTTTATGCCATTACTTCATTTTATTGTCAATTTATTTTCTTTTATCTATTTTATTATTATTATTTATTTTATTTTATTTTTCATGTTTAAACATTTTTCTTTCTCCGTTATTTTATTTTTTTACTTATTTGTTTAATTTTGTACTACTGCCTTGTATGCTGTAACAGTTCCTGCGTCTGTCAGATCCTGATTTTTAAAGAATAATAAAAAAATTTTATTAAGATATGTTGTTTTTTATTATTTTTATATTTATTATTTTTAATTTTTATTATATATTACTTACTATTTACATTATTTATAAATTAAACTCAACGCTATACAATTAGGATGGATGAAAATTAATTTCACTTTTTTCATATGCATTATTTATCAGGTTTTTCGTGGCAGAAAAATCTTCCTAATTTTCATCTGGGCTAGCAGAAGGGAACTCGAAACTAACGAGCGTCTTTTTTACTCCTTTTTTTTTAAAGTTTTTTCCTAAGTTCGCTTCACATTCAATTCAGTATGAATTCGCAAGAGTTAACCGATGAAAGCCGGAGAAAAGAAGAAACTGTTCAACATATGGGAAGAAATTATCCGCGTCGTGATAAAATTGCAGAAATTAGCTCGGAAGTAAAAGATTGGAACCCTTATAGGTTATTTTATTTTGGTTTTAGGTTTGTAAGTAACTGATCCCTGCAGCACCCCCGTGGACAAACATGCTTTGGTAGACAAACCATCATTAAACAAGACCTATTGCCCTCTGTCAGCCACAAACGAATTCAACTAGCAAAATGCAAGATCCTTCTCCCCGAAAGCAAACTCAAACCTAGTCAATAACATCCGGATATCAACTGTGTCAAATGTGGCACTCATACTCAAAATGGCAGTTTTTATCGCTTGTCAGTGTGAGATGTTATGACGTCAAACATCTTAAGCAATACTGTTTCTGTCAAGGCAAAAGCACGGTAGGCATATTAAACATTAGGCAGCAAGTGGTGTGTGTTAAAGCGACTTACAAAACGAGTATGAACAAACGCTTGAAAATCTTAGACAAGAACGAAAGATCAAAGATTGGTCGATAATTTTTACTGCCATTAATATCAAAACCAGCCTTTTTCAACAATGGTGTCACCACGGCTCTTTTCAAACCAGAAGGAAACATGCCAGTGGCAAACGAGACATTAATCAACAGAACGAAAAACGGCAGCAAATCATCAAGGAACTTCATCAAAATCGCTGTGGGGACAGTTTTCAATCGACAGGTAGTCTTACGCAAATTCATGAAAACAGAATGCAACTTGTCCACGGTACAAGGAGCAAAGCAACCTAAACTATCAAATCCAAAAAAGGGAATATTCGCAGGAGACCCATCAAATGTAGCTCACCTAACAACTACTAAATGTTTTTGATATCGTGTGTTTATTAGTTGAATAAAGTCTCAAATTTGATATAAAACACCCATTAATATATATTCAGTTCATATAAAAAGAAATTTATAAGTTGATCAATTGATTCTTAAAATAAAATGTGTAAATCATTTTTGTTTCAGTCGATTAATGGCTTTGAAACGAATGGGCATTGTTGAAAACTACCAGGTAATGTTTAATAGATTATTATTAAAGTTCTTTTGCAAAGATCAATACATTTTTCAAATGTTTTTTTAGTTTAAAAAGTAATGATCAGTTAGAAAATTTATTTCTATATAGAAAATTCGAGACTTCACAGTTGCCATCGTAGGTGTCGGTGGGGTTGGCAGTGTTGCAGCTGAAATGCTAACAAGATGTGGCATTGGAAAGGTAAATATGATGTTTGAAATGTTTTCTGTGATTAGGATAATAGGAATAAGAGTGATATACGTCTTTTGTAGATGATCCTGTTGGAATTATTTGAAATGAAAGAGTGTTTAATAATATTAGGTTTATTCAATATTGTATTTTGAGAATTCAGAAAATATATTTAAGATAAATAATAAAGTAATATATAGATGTCCTATTAATTATGTTAATAAGCTTTGGTGGCATGATAGCGTAATGGTTAAAGGTACCTGGTCATGCTTTGTCTGATTCAAGTGCAAAACGACCCCAGTCCATCATCTGCAACATGCAATGCCTGGTTTCACTACATGAACTGTCAGTAAAAGAGAATGACTTTTAACCTCACTCTTTAAATATACATGTTTGGGCAGGAGTTCAGTTTTTTTTTATTCTAAGAGAAAGTTCATTTTATATTTTCATTGTGGAGTTGACTTATTTATTGTTATTATCATTGTGAAGTTGACTCATTTATTGTTATTATTATTTTTATTATTATCGTAATTAATTCTTAGAGGTATGAGCAACACAGGCTCATCGCCTGTATGTGTGAGCATGTTTGAATCCAGGCATGATGCACATTTTATGTATTAGGTTGGAATCTATTTGTCTTCTAATTCGGTCACTACATTAGCAGGACCCGGTTCCATGACCAATATATCATCTTGCCGCTCATAATTTAATGTTTTTTTTATAAAATAATGAAATTCAATCAATCAATTTTCGTTTTGCCTCCAGAGACCCGGTTTCTCGATGTAGGACGTTGTTTCCTTTGCCATCAACTTTTTGCGCCAAATTAGACGATCAGTTGTATCCATTTCATTTACATTTAGAGCTTTCATGTCCTGCTCAAGTGTTTGCTACCAGGACTTCTTTGGACGACCTTTGGGACGTGTGCCAGGTACTTCAACATCTGCAAAAGAAGTTATGGCACTGTTTCCACTTCGTTTGACAGGACTAAACCACCGCAGACGGTGTTGCCGGCATTCGTCCTTTATATCATCTAAACCAGCACGGCGCAGGATTTCGGTAGATTTGATGTGGTCCTTCAGATTAATTCGTTGCATCCATCGGAGGATTTTCATGTCGGTTCGTTGAAGTTGTTGTTCCAGTTTGGTTGTCATTGGCCATGTTTCTGCACCATATAACAACACCGGACGTATCACAGATTTATAAAGTCTTGATCGTAGTGGTAGTGGGATGTCACGCCGCATCAATATACAGGCAAGGAAATGCCATTTATTCCAGGCTGCACGTATGCTTGCTTGAACGGCAGATTCAGCTTTTCCAGTACAATTCAGAACATCCCCTAGATATTGAAACGATGTGACTTTCTCTACCTTAATGGCTTCAAAAACAGTGCTGTTTCGAATTTGTTGTTGTGGATTGATGCAAGCAGGACAAACAAAATTGGACACTTTAGATAAAGAACCAATTATTTTTGAACAACGTTTGTGACACCACTGATTACACTGCTGACACTTAATTGAATTGTTACCTACACCAGCTTTACAAACTGAACAGGGCCATCGTCCAGTAGCTGTGGATTAGATGGGTTCACCAGTGTTCATTGCTTTGGTTTTGCTGATGTTTACTTTGAATCCATGATCGGCGAGTCTGGTGTTCCAATCTTCAAACATCTGTGCTGCATTCTGCTCAGACGTGGCTGTTAAAACGATATCATCAGCATATACTAGATTCCAAATGTCACCAGTGCGCATCGGTTTTGTGATTTCTTCCATCACAGTTATAAATAACAGTGGACTGAGAATCGAGTCTTGGTGAACTCCAACGCCGATGTCAAATGCATCTGTGTTTCCAACCGTTGTGCTGACAAGAGTCTTAGTATTCGTATACATTTCCATCATAAGTCGAACAAGATATTCTGGAATGAGTTGTCGACGTAGACTCCACCTGATTGCTTCACGGGGAACTCGATCAAATGCCTTTTCAAGGTCTACAAAAATGTGTGATAGTTGTTGATGCTTTGCGAGGTACTTCTCTTGCAGTTGCCGAAGGATGTGAATTGCATCAATTGTTGATTTCCCCGCTAGAAAACCAAATTAATAATTTCCGATTGTGATGCACGG
>NW_008705459.1:401120-427483 GCF_000326865.2 Helobdella robusta | reverse complement strand
GTTCCATTCAGTCGGCATTGAGCAATTTCTCCAGATTTCACGGCAAAGTTGTAGTAACGTTAGGATACCTGCAGTACCAGATGCTTTGATAATGTCAAAGTTAACATTGATTGGATTTGTTTCGTTTAACAGACGGTTGAAGTATTCTCTCCACTGTAGCTTGATCTCATCTCGTTCAAGAACCATCTCATTTTTGTCATTTTTGATACATGAAGCACCAACTATGTCTTTTTTCGTACGCTTTGCTTGTTTTGCTATACGATACAGAGATTTCATTTGTTCACCTTTGCTTTTAGTGAGCCACTCTCTGCACTGATCAGTCCGAGCCAGTGCAACTTGCCGTCTTGCATAGTTGTTCTTCTCACTGAAAATTTTATGGTCATCAACAGACTTTGATTTTTGCCATTGCTTGTATGCAACTTTCTTTTCAGCTATTTCATTTTGTACACTGTCATTCCACCACCAAGTGTCACGTTCATGCTGACGTTTTGTACCAGTTTTCCCACAAACTGTAGTTGCTGAGTTCATCAAAACGGTTTTGTATTTACTCCAATCTGTACTAGCTTGCGATTGGTGGTCTAACTGTTTTGCGACGATCTGTTGAAATTTTTCTCGATGAATATTGTTTTTCAGCTTCCACGTTTTGATTCTCCGAGGCATTTGTTTAGACTTATGTTTTGACAGTTCGACAACCAGGTCTGCCACAAGTAGTCTATGTTGGGCGACACATGATTCGCCATAACTTTGTATAATTTTGTATAACTTTGGTATAACTTTGACGTTTTTGAATAGCCTTTGGTGTTGTTGCTTGACAACGAAGAAATCAATTTGCGTGGCTGATGGTCCACTTTTGTATGTTATGAGATGTTCCAATCTCTTTCTAAAATATGTATTCAGTAAACAAAACCTGTGACTTTCAGCAAATTCAAGGATTCGGTTGCCATTGTCAAAACCATCTGTTTTCTCTCGAACGCGGCCATTGAGATCGCCTCCAATCGGGATTGTTTCAGATTTTGGTATTGTTGAGATGGTGTCAGAGAATGCAGTCCAGAAGTCATTTTTCATCTCTTCTGATTCGCCTGTCTGTGGTGCGTATGCAGAAAAAATAATCATTTTTTGCTTTTCTATGCGAAGCTTGATCCACATAAGACTTGAATTAATCCTTCTAATATCCAGTACTTCTTGGGCTAGCGGTTCTCTGACAAAAATTCCAACACCATTTTTGACAAAATAATGAAATTATGTAATAATAGTAATCAAACAGCTCAATTTTAGTGCTTTAATTGAAGTTTACATTTTTTTGTTCAAACTTTTTGTGTTTCTGTCATTTTATAATGAAGATATAGCTTAAATTACCAATTTTGGTCTTTAAATATGATAAAACAAGGTTTAGCTCAAATTTTTTTTATTTTTTCAGCTAAAACTGGAAAATGTATTGTGAAAACCATGGAATAGTTTTTAATATTACACCCATCATTGCTACGTTCTAATGACCTATTTAATCAACGGACCATATAATCTATTAATTTGATTAAATAATCTATTAATAGGATGGGTCTTATGTAAACCTTTCGCTAAGCGTTTGGGTGTCGAGTTTCAATTGTCAGAAATTTGTAGGGTCTTGAATGGGGTTTTCATACGAAAAGAAAGAGGAATAATCGCAATGACGACGAATAAATATTTAAGACGACATAATCTCAGGACTTCATAGTTTTCATCTGACAATAAATAATTTTAACTTTTTGTGTGATTTGCCACACCCGAGTGGCTTTGGACTTAATCCATCAAATACAAGCTTGTGTTGAAATGCAATACAATAAATTTTATTATAAAAAATGGATAAAATACTTTAATCAGTTCAAATCAAATAAACAATGACGTTTTATTTGTTCCTTATTTATTCAAAATTGAATCAATTTCGATCTTTGAACTTTTTAAAAATGTATTATTATCTTAAATGAACCTATTAAAAGTTATGGCTTATTAAAATTTGATACAATTGATCTTCTTTCGAAAGATCAGAACCTGCAATGCATGGTCAAAATGATGAGTCGAATGATTTGAAAGACGTGAGCCTATAACATCAAAATCAAAAAATCCCTGTCTTCCACATGCTTTGTGTCTACTTGTGTATTGTTAATTTTCTGAACTTTGGATGAATGTTATAGACTTTCAACCCTTTTTGACGAAAAAGTTGGGCGTAAACGTTTATGACTTTAAGTTTTGTATGATATTGATATCAATGTTTTAAAAATATTGAGTTAACTTGTTAATTTACGGCCACTATTGTACATTCACTTCAACGTTCTTTAAAATGTCAATGTTGTACTATCGTGGACGCTCATTCTTAGTCAGCTTGTTGTAGTACAAGTTTTTGTACTGTAACTCTATGTTGTCATTTTAAAAGCTTCAGCATTTGATCTTAAGTGTTTATCTCAAAGAATATGGAATTCATATCAACCTTCCATTAGAAATAACCTGTGTTGAACTCATTCCATAAGCAGCAGGCCACAAAGATTTCAACCCCAAATAAGTGCCCTTTGGTTACAAAACATCATTCTACGTGAGGCATAAGATTTATCTTTTCTTTTTAAACCACACCTCAGACAGAATGTATTATGACAAACGTAGTTTAAGCAATAAACTCAATGACGCCGAATTAAATTGTATCAGTCATATCAAACAGGAAATTATGTTTCATCCTTTATCTAATTTGTCACTCAACAACGATTAAGATAACTATAGTATCTAATCATGGACTTCTTAATAATAAACTACTATTTAAAAGTCCATGATCTTATTAACGAGTTTTTAAGACTCAACTATATATAAGTGTAAAATAAAATGTACCCACGTTGTCCATCTATCGCTACCGTTACCCCAAATAATTTAAAAAACGTAACCATAACCTAACAGCACAAAACGATAAGCAAAAAATATCACTCCAAAATGTTAAATGATTAATTTAAAATATTTTCGCAAATCTATTCTGTGTTCCCCTTTTCGACTCAAAATTTCTTACTAAAAAAAGACTGGAGTTTTTGGTTACTGGCAGAAGACAAAATTATTTTTAAAATGAGCTCAAAGTGAGAAATTATTTCACTGAAGTGCACTGTCTTATGTGGAAGAGTTTATAAATTTAGTTCCTATACAAAGTCGATTGAGACTCAATAACCGATATAACTTTACACAAACTCCTATTATCATTCCAATAGAACAAACTCTACTTAAAAAGACAAGAAAATTGTTAGCACAATTAAGATCGGGCCATTGTCACTTCTTCAACGCCTACCAGAACAGAACCAACCCAAACATCCCAGACATCTGCCCAGCACGTAACAACAGACCTCATTATGTTCATCATCTTTTCAACTGTCCCAACAACCAGCAGAACTTAAACCAATTCATCTTTGAACAAAACTAACAGAAGTTTCTGCTTGACTAATAACTACAAAAACAATCTTCGCATAACCATCAATCGATTTTTGGCAACACAACATCTTGTGTTTCCTAAATTTTGGAGTGAAAATGTTCACGACTGTTTTGGCCTTAAATTCTCTTAAGCTATCTTCATCTTGTTGAATTTCAAAAACAAGATGGAGATAATTTGATAGAGGCACTCTACAATTATACAATACAGTACAATACCTTTGACGAACTTCGAAAATAGTCAAAAAACAAATTTAAACTCATTTTTAACACTTTGAAAAAAGATAAAATTTTAAATAATAAGTGTAGCTTATTGGCAGATACAGTGGATTAAAACTTTAAAATTTAAAACTTATCCTCGGAGTTTTATTATAATAAAAGTTTTAAATTTCTATTAGAGAAATTTTAAACTCTAATGAGCATCAAAAGTTGCTTGTAAATACTGGTATAAAACTTTTATAAACCGCTAACTTTTGTTTTTTGTAGTAACTTAATGAAACATTGTTGATTTGTTTATCTTTTTAATCTAGTTGTTGCTGTTTGATTATGACAAAGTTGAAATGGCAAATATGAATCGGCTGTTTTTTCAGCCTCACCAGTCAGGTCTTAGCAAAGTTCATGCTGCTGCATCTACATTAGAGTCAGTAGATTTTTTTGACATTTTTTACTTTTATCAGTTGCTACAAGTTTTTCGATCAATTCGCCAAATATATTTGTCTATTTTTCAAAGATAAATAATGCAATTGATTGATAGTGCAGTTCGATATTGCCAATTATCCCCTCGTTATTAAAGTTAAATTGCTTACTAGGTCGAGTCAGAGCTGGATAACTTTGTCAACCCTTCTCCTTATCCTGTCATTGAATATCTGACATCAAATTTAAAGATTTATAAAGACAGGTCTTAATCTTTTGGGTTCCGCTACCTTCAGTACCATAACCCATGGTCTAGAGGCTTAAAACCGAAAAAATATTCGAATCGATAGGCTTAAGTAGTTTGCACAAAAAGGTTAATAGTCTACTACATTCTTTCTAGGTTCAGAAGAATCAACAGCACACAGACATCGTATATGCCAAACGTTGCATCATGCACAAAGCTTGTGGTAAGTGTTGGTTCATTTATTATATTCGAACCCCGTCAATGCAAAACAGCACCAGGCTACCTTAACCACTAGGCCTTTTGCGCCGTCCATTAATAAGGTGAAGTTGTTTTTACCTCACTAGGTCAGGAATTTTTTGAGCAATCTTAACAATTTATTTCTTGCATGAAGTTTTTTTCAGAATTTAGACTTTGATGACAAGTAAGATATGTTGTCAGAAATGGAAAAAGATTGTAAAACAAAACAGGAGGTGGCTGTAAACACTTGATCTAAAATTGTATAACTGTCATTTTTGCTGCATCACTATTAACGAGTTCTATAAACTCTTTATTATTGTGTTTCATAAACAATTCAAAATTGAACTGTAAATTTAATTTTGGCAAGTGCAGCAAACCGAATGTCAGTATTTCGTAAATTAATTAGTACTATATAAACAAACTTTGTGTTAATGCTAGCACAAAAAAAGTTTAAAACATTGTACAATTTCATAATAAGAACGCGATAGACAAAAATCATGTTTCCGATGGTTTTTGGTGACTTTGGGAAATCTTAATCAATCCCCGACGGGGTTGATTTATAACATTTGTGGAGGCGGCGTTGTTTTTCTTCACCTGAATTTATCAATAAAAAATTTAAATTGAATAGGCTTTGGATTACATTTCATCACTTTTTATATTTTATCTTTTACATTGATGAAATTGTTAACTTGTTTGCAGATTCATAAATCCTGATGTTAGTTTTGAGACTTACAACTATGACATTACTCTCATTGACAATTACGACCATTTTACATCAAAAATAAAGTTTGTGCTGTTAGCTATTTTATATCAAAAATAAGTTTGTGTGGTTAAAAAGTTTTGTTTTAAATTTTGTCATAGATAGTACTTGGATTTAAAAACAGCTTATTTTATATTTTTATATCTTTTTTATTTTTTAAAAATCAAACTTTGACACAGAATCTGTAAATTTAGCAGTTATTAGTTTTATTATTAATAATTTGCGTAGGTTAAAATAACTGATCCTTGGTCGTTATGTGATTTAAGGTCATAGAAGTCATAAGTTTAAAAAAATCTTGAATTGCCATATTTTAATATGACTAGTTGTAATTGATTCTAGCACGTAGAAATAATAATTTCAGGAGTGGCGGTTTGCACGGAGGCCATGTTGATCTGGTGTTGAGTTGCGTCGACAATTTTGAAGCTAGAATTACCATCAATGCAGTTTGTGTTTTTTTTCCGTACATCAATTGCTGTTTTTCAGTACTCTAATATTTTGTTAAAATACATTTCTAAACGCTGAACATAGTGTGGTAGATAGCTGGGATGACAATTTTGAATCGTGCAACAAAATGTTGGTTTAGTTTAATGCGGAATAATTTCGAAATAATGGAGGTGACAATTTATTTTATAAACCACGTCTAGAAAATTAATCAAATTTATATTGAAATTAGGAAATTTATTTAATATTGAACGAAATAACAAAAAATGAGAAAAAAATAAAGGTAGTTTAGGATAAATTCAGATAAATAAGAACCTTTTTTGCTATAGAAGTATTCCACTAATTTCAATTATATATAAATATATATTCATAATATTAATATATAAAGTTGCACGAGTAGCTGTAATATGTTAAACTTTTGTAAAACGTGAGTAGTGTCGATAGAAGTCTGAATAGACTATTAAAAACAGAACATGGAATGCTAAGAAGAATGAAAAACGTATCTTCCTGTTTAGAGGTGCATAGAGGTTTTTTCCACAGTTTATGAAAATATGTTTTTTAAGAGCTAGCTAGTTTGCAATGATTTGATTTTATTATTATTGTTTTAAGAATAATTCACAATCATGTGCAATTTAATTTAAAAGTTATTGCCGTTCAACACCCAGTTCTTCAGCTTGGTTCATGAAAAACTGGGGAAAAGATTTTTGTTACTTCGAATATATTTAAAGCTGAATGACATCTAAAATTATGTTTTATAAATTTGATGTTTTAAAAACGTTTTATGGCAAAAGTAGATAAACTAAATTATATAAACTGGTGACATTATAGTCCTAATGTTTGAGTTTTTCTAGTATTGCTTCATTTTCAGATATGCAATCAGTTGAATCAGAAGTGGTTTGAATCGGGCGTCAGTGAGAATGCTGTTTCAGGTCATATCCAGTTCATTATACCCGGCGAGACGTCCTGCTTTGCAGTAATTACTTGCTCTTTTTTGCTCATTTCACACTTCATAATAAACATCGTTCGTAATTACATAATCATAGTTGTTAATGCATGAATTTTGCGTTCCATTTTCTATTTATAGAATTTTTTATATTTTTATTTTCGTGTTTTTTATTATATGAGCAATATATTCATCAATTATAACTAGTCAGCATTTTACTAAATGAATGAAATTTTTACTTTACATCACTATTTCTCATTAATTTATCAATGGTTATTCTATTTCATTAACTCTTCAATGAATGAAATCATGTAAGTTGAACAAGTTGCGATAAAAATAGGAAATAGAATGCTACTATTTCTAAGATTTGCAGATAACCGGGCAATGGTTTGAAAGGCACAAAAGGAATAGCAAAGCGTCATAGATAGGCTGGGACGAACAGCTGAATGAAGATTAATGTGATGAAAAAATTCGATAGTCATAAGTACTAAAAGCGATATCCAAATGATGTTAACAGTCTGCGTGAGATTGATAGACATAGTCATAGTTCTGTTACCTCGGAAGTCTGATTGCTGGAAATACCAGTTCCAGAGATATCAAACAGCAATGGAAAAGGAAGCGTTTTGCTTATGAATTGTGGATTATTTGTGCGGCGCGATAGTGTAGCGGTAATGCGTCTGGCACTGTTATTGCAGTGACTGGATTTTTTGCATTTTTCCTGGAGACGTACCGAATGCTCGAATATTCTGCCAAAATTTTACATTCTGCTTCGACTATTTTTGGCCGAATAGTAAAATTTTCGTTTAAATCTTTTTTTTCAAATTCCAGAACAATAATTGTTGAATATTATTAGCGGAAAAATTATTTTGGCCATTATAGCTGTTGAAACGTGTGAATATGAACGTAATCTCGATAAAGATTTGTTGGATAAACACAATTTGCCTGCGGGTTTTTCAATGACAGAATTTTCATTCTAAAAAACAAATTTTTTTTCAAAACTTTTGGTTTTATGGTATGTAGCCTTCGGCTTCGGTCAAGTAGTGGATCAACTATTATTAGTCCTTTGGCCAAATTCACTATTAGGTGCATCTATATTTTTCCCGTGCCAAGTCCTATCTTATTTTAATTTTTTTGTAATGATTTTATAATGGTTTTGCTCTTTATTTTTTATTTTGCATACAATATTAATTTGTCTTGATTATCTTGTTTTACATCAGTGTAAGAAATAATTTTTGGTTTGTGATATGTGATAAACATGCTGAAAATTTTGCATTTCCAGTGTGCCCCTCCGCTGATTGTGGCGACAAATATTGATGAAAAATCGTTGAAAAAAGATGGAGTGTGCGCTGCTAGTCTGCCTACCACTATGGGCATTGTTGCTGGGTTCTTGGTTCAAAACGCTTTGAAGTCAGAATGTTTTATTATTCCATTGTTCATCGTTTTTGTAATTGTTTCAAATCAGTTTAACTGTTCATTTATTTATAATGCATCATCGTGTTAATGATTATTAATTTAATACATTAACAAGTTTTATAAATAAAAGGGAGCTGTTTAGAATATTTAAAAAAAGTTAATTATTGTCTCCAGTTTTATAAATTCATGTCAACAGTCCAGATGTGAGATTATTAGATATGGAGCAGGACAATTGACGCCAAAATTCTGCTAGAGTTGATCGAAAGGAACTGAATGACTTATATCAACAGTATGAAAAGGGAGCGTTGCCCTCAAAATATTCTTAATCTTTCGGATTACGACCTAACAGAGGATCAATGGACCTGGATACTGGGTAAAGGATTGGGTTTCATAAACACACCGAAAAATTGAAAATATTCGAAATTACTACAGGTATTGATAAATTAATTAGGGACATAAGAATTAATGATTTTTCTAGCAATAATAAAAATGTAATAAAATCTTTACTACCGGATCTACCTAACTATAGAAGATTCTTTAAGTCTAGATGGAATCCACCGCGGTCGAAGCTATCTAATAATTGCATAGCAGCCACGGAGGAAATTTATTAACTTAAAAAAGAATTCACTTCTAAAAATGGAACTTCATTAAACTCAATCTTAGGAGATCAAATATCAATAACATAGAAAGAAGAGCTCTATACGAATTAAGAAAGAATGACAATATTTCATACGAAAAGCAGACAAAGAGAATGTCTTTGTGATTATGAATAAAATTAATTACATAAAAAAAGTAGAGATACAACTTTCCGACAGAGCCTTCTACAGAAAAAAATACTGGTCCCATTAATATTGAACAAGAAATTATGAATTTACTACTAATAATAAGAAAATGAAGATTATAAACAAAAGAAGGCTGTTGGACCTGGCACCACCCGTGACACCAAGAACGAGATACTTCTACACTCTACCGAAAATCCACAAGGAAAAGGCTGAATGGATGAATGAATACACCCCTAAAGGGAGACCCATCATCAGTGATATTAATTCCATTAATCAGCCGTTATCCATGTTTGTGAAACAACTTTTAAAACACATGAAATTTGTCGTGAAAGACACGAAGACGTTTGTTAGAAGGATATCAACGACCTTCACGAACCATCAGCAAATTCTTGTTACGGCAGATGTTTCGAGCCTATATACTAATATGAACAATAATAGATCTATTGAAGTAGTTAGACAGACTCTGGAACAATATATGCCGAATAATAAATATAATAATCTAACTATAGAAGCTCAAGCCCAACCGCGATGACTGCATAGCCACATCGGTGGAAAACGACAACCGCGTTCGAGTAGTTTAGAAAGTTTGGATAAGTTTTGATATTGAGCGATAGTTGGTGATTGTCTCGAGTGGAGTGTGACGATTAAGCAAAGCCCTGATAAAAGTGTTTGAATTTATGAGAAGGAGAGATTTGTACGTGCGTGAGAGGTGATGTTCAAAAAATGCCTACGTCGCGAAAATTATTTTGTTGTCAGTGAATGACGCCCGATGCTCTCACACTTCTTGTTGCGATACAGTATTTTTTAGTTATTGTTAAGTATTTCTCTAGTAATTGCTATTCCGTGATTATCGATTAAATAATTTTTTATTGCACCTCTTTGTGGATGCATAGTTAATCTTCGTGTCATTGTAACAGTAGTATGTCCGATATATTCTGAATTTCGGTGCCCACATTCAGTGATAGCACATTTAAAGGAATATATCGGGTGACTACTTTTCATTATTGATTTTTGTTTTTTATTACAATTATATTTAAGAATAAGGGAAGAAGTTCTGTTGTTGGCATAGTAAATTCTAAGTTGTAATTTGTCATTCCTATCGATTGTTTTGACTTTATAACTGTTTTTTAGTAATCGTTCACCCGTTCTATATGACGTAGACAAAGTTTTTATAATATATTGTTATAGTATTGGCTCCAGTGGACCGGTTCCTATCATCTTGTTGCTCTCGTTTTAAGATGAACAAATTAATGGGTAACTTTTTATAGCCATTATTAATTGACAGTTCGGTCACTCCCTTCATTTCTTCTGTCCTGTCTGTACAGTGTTTAAAGGCACGACTGACCAGCAACGAAATCGCGCTTTTTAAATATGTTTCTTAGCATTCACTGTCCCGTTTAACATTCTTCTTTGTTATTGATGTAGCGGTTTTGAGTTATTGGGTTTTGGTGAATATATTTTTTTCAGATGTTTCATGACAAAGTAATTAATAATATCCACGATTGAATTTTAGTTTTTAATAAATATCAGCTCGGTTTGGATCTTCAAGCTGATTCAGTTCTATGCTTATGATGTTGTAGGAATGTATGCAGACCACATTAGATAAACAAACATAATTTTATTGTTTTCACGCAAAATGAGGATGCCTGTCCACCATCCTAGTCAATTTTCGGATGACTGAGCTTTGAGCAATTTCCTTTACACTAATGGCGATATAATAGTTTTGTAGGGAAATTTTTAAACATTTGTGAAAAACATTGTTGTAAATATAGTGCTGACGTCTTATAATTATTGTCTTTTAATAATGATATGTTTAAATTTTAAGACATTTGTTAAAGTTTGGTGAGGTGTCCCATTATCTCGGATATAATGCCTTGCAAGATTTTTTTCCAACTATGTCAATGAAACCTAATCCTCAATGTACGGATCGTCATTGTTTGATACGGCAAAATGAATATCAGGTTTTTATTTTCGTTTTCATTCTTCAATTTTACAGTATCTGTCATAATAAAATCATAAAAGGTAAAAATTGTAAATAGTTTGGGATGCCTTCAGTAGTAAAAAGTTGTCAAGGAAGTACATAAAAAAAACATTCAACATTTTTGGAGTATTACTTGAAATAGCAGTAGAACTTTATTAAAGAGGTTAATTCTGATCTAAGAAAAAAGGTTTGAAAGATTCTTAAGAATTTTTGTACTAATGTAAAGTGCATGAAAACTTATCAAATGAACAACTTTTGAAGGCGGTTAGAGAAAAGTAGCTGAAAAGTTTATTTTATTAATTAATTAATTTATTTTATTTGTTTCCTTTTAAAAGAATCACAAAAGGTGGAACAAAAACCGTACCATAGCCACCATCAAAAAAAGTAAAGCAATAAGTGTAGAGTTATAAGTGTAAGGTAAGAGTTATGAAATAAATTAATTTGAAAGAAAAGAAAAGATTCAAACAAACAGATAACTTGGAGAACAATTACAATGCTACCAATCCAAAGATTACAAAGATTACAAATATACATTAGAACTGAAAAAAGTAGAATGACTCCTATTAGAAAGAAAATTTATTATATTGTAAATGTTGTCAGGTAGAGAAAGAGAGGCTAACTTATTTGAAAGTGAGAAGTGATTGAAAGTGTCAAAAGCTATAGAAAAGTTTAGAGCAATAAAATGAACATAATTATTATTTTTAAGAAGAGATGTTATTATAGAAGTAAGATAAATGATGGCGGATGTAGAGGAACCTGTAGGGCAAAATGCGAACTGATCTTGTAATAGTGGTTTGATAGATGGATGATTGAAACATGGATAGATGAATGACTTAATGAATTTTTCTAGAATGTGTAAAAGGTTGGGGGTGATAGAAATTGGGCGGTAATCTATTGGTGATGATTTTGTTTTAGGAATTGGATGTATTGGGCTGGATTTCTATTGTGATGAATAAATCAAATCAAAATTCTATTTATTTTAAATCCAAAAACTCATAATGAAAAGAAAAACAGATCAATCAATTAATCAAATAAATGAATACATTAAGCAGTGATTGTAGAACGAACTTAAGGTGCTGCAGATGAGTGGTGTTATGAATTGTAGAAACCATGGTGGGAAACTGTATTAAAGTTGTTGTTGATGTGTCCTAATTTTATGTATTTATTTTTTTTGGACGGAGTAGATATATATTTATTTTTTTATTCATTGATTGATTGATTGAGTTATTATTTATCCATTTCTTTATTTATAAAATGTGTATATACATAATTTAGGCCTTTATAAAAGAAAATCCCACTGCCGAGTTTAAAAAATTAGAAGAGGATCCGGATCCTGTGAAGCATGATAATAATGAATGGGGTCCGTTTTTTCATTTATTTGTGAACAACATCAAGGCATCAATACGTTTTAAAATAGATGATATAATAGCACCTTTCCTTTAATGCGCGCTTATTTTGTCATTCTACTCAGGCATGCCCATATATATTAATTCTTATATGGGAGAAAGCGCAATTTTTCTGTCACCGAGTATTTTCGTTTATTAGAAATCGATCGAAACATTGGCTCGTCATGTGATAACTCGAAAAAAGTAAATAACGATCATTTTTTTGGTTCATACATATATGTGTTAACTTCCAATTTAACCTTTCGAAAAGTTAAATTGGAAGTTAACTAACGCCGAACATGCTGTAATTTTCATCGATAATTGCATTTCTGACAGTCTTAATCTTATATATATATATATATATATATATAATCTTATATATATATATATATATATATTTATATCTTCGGTTGTTATATCCTCTATATATATACATGCTATTTTTACTCATGTATATGTGTATATATATATATATCATTGTCCAAATATGGAGTTCGATTGACATTTGAAAAACTGGCCCTGATAGAGACCATTGGAGAGATGTCGTGAGGAAATCAGTGGATGCACACAGCTGATGGATGGTGATGATGATGTATGGGCAGCTATTGATGCTATTTTTATTGTTAGACAAATTAAAGAAAAGTTCAGAGCCAAGAAAAAAACTGGCTCCTATGGCGGAGAGTGAGGAAGAACTGAAAAAAGCTCTCAGTGTGGAAAATATCCATTGAAGGAATCAAAGATAAATGTTGAAAAAACCGAATTTATGTGGAAGGGAGAGGATTCGGGCTCTTGGGTGTGGTTAATTCCCCTGTGCGGTGTGTGGTAAAGAAGTCAGAGGAAATTCCTTACTATGTGTAAAATGAAATGATTGGATGCACAAACGATGCAGTGTTTTATAAAGAGACCTCAACAAAAGAAAGCAAGAAATTTGTTTGTAAACGAAGTAGTTTGAAAGATATTAATAAGCGAAAAGGTGATTCTGGGCACCTGGGAAATTTGGGGTTTGAAAGAATGGATTTCTTTTGTTTTCTAGGTGATATAGGCTACTAAGCAAGGAGAATTAATTGGATAGAGCGGTCGAGAATAGAATAAAAATGAAAAATTCAGAGAATGACTTCAGTGCTGTGTTCTTGGTATATACCATTGGATCTAAAGGGTAAGATATATAAAGCTTGCGTAAGAAGTTGCTTGTCGAATGGGTGCGAAACTTGGGCTATGACGGCTGAAAACTTAAGAAGGCTGGAGAACAGAAAAGCAGATGTTGAGAAAAATAATGGGAGTATCCTTGAATGGTTTAAGTAATGAGGTACTAAAAAGAGGGTAGGGGATAGATGCGACAAGGCCAATCCGGGGTTTTTGTCTGCAAACCCTGTAACGAACATTGGGCGGGTCTGCCTTTCAGGGTTGAGTGTCTATAAACGTACTTGATGATGACGGGCATGCCTTCATGATAGTCCGTTTGTCTGTCGTCTTCATCACTTGGCTTAATGTAATTTGAACTTGTCATTTTTTCACTGACATGCTATCCTCGTGAAAATGGAAAAATTGCAAACAATTGTTTTTAAACTGATTTTTGAAAGTGAAAGAAAAGGCTTGCAAATTAACATCAACAAAACAGTGCATGGTTATCAGTAAAAGAAGAACCGCCCCGATCTACTCCATAATCAGTAATGGTAAACAGTTGAAACAAGCTAACACCTTCAATTTTCTCGGAAGTCTGATTACCTCAGGTTGTAAATGTGATACGGATATCAAACGAAGTATATCTATGGCGAAAGATGCATATTCTAAAATGAAAAACATTCCCACCAAAAGTAAAATCAGAATATCAACAAAATTAAAACTGTTACGGTGTTACATTTTTCCTGTACTAACTTACGGCTCTGAGTCTTGGACAATTTCTAAAGAAATGGGAAAAAAGATTAACGCTGCGAGATGTGGTTTATAGAAGAATTATGAAAATTAGTTGGACCTCTCATACTTTGAATGAGGATGTATTTAAACAGTCTGGTTATGAAAAGAGGAAAATACTACTGATAATCCGATGGGGGCAGTTAAAGTTTTTTGGTTTCATCATGCGGAAGAAAGGAATGAAAAATCTAACAACTACTGGAAAGATTGCATGGATAGCGGTCAACAACGAATAACATTCGTGAAGTCCTTGTGTCACTTGTTGAATATCACCACATTTCAACTACTACAAAATGTTAAAGATCGGGTTTTGTGGAGGTCGATGGTCGCCAATGTCCCGAAAGGAAAAGAAAGAAAGAAGAAGAAGAAAGTTATCCTCGTGTTGTTGTCATTTGATATTTGTCAGAGATTCTTCCGTAATATATTTCCATGTTTATGTCATTTGGGATCTTATTAATTTTTTTTCTTTGATTTTTCACCTGATTCTACTATGTCCTCATTTAAAAAACATTTATTTTCAATCATTTTTATTGGTTTCAAATTTTGTGCACACACACTGTGTTCTACCGATGTTAGCAGATGTTAATCGCCGATGATGTTTTTTCTTGACATTGATGCGAAAAGTTCTAATGCATTTTATTTGATGACTTGCGTAAAGCCTCTTGTAAAAGTAATAAAGTCTCTTGTAAAAATACCTCAGAAGCGCTAGCTTTGCTGTGGTTTGTTGAACAAATGATTTTTTAAACGTTTCTTGAACGCTTTTCGGTTTGTGTTGTTAAATTTTTTTGGTTCTACAGGTAAAATATTCCAAATTTGATCTGACGATACCGCAGGAATTCTAGAACCGCGGATCTTCATTGTTTTTGTTACATTTTCTAGAACCGCGGATTTTCATTGTTTTTGTAAGATTTTCTAGAACCACGGATCTCCATTGTTTTTATAAGACTTCGTTTCGCAAATTCGAAAACCGATTGCAGTTTTTTTCCCAAATAACTTGAAGCATCGAGGAAAAGAAAATCTCTGGCAAGAATTATTTTAAAAGTACTTTTTCTGACGTAGGAAGCTAGTGTAGCTCATCTATAAAAAAAAAGTTAAACCATTTGTATTTTAAATATTTTGTGGCAAATTTCATAACTATAATAACAAATGCATAAAATTTATCATAATTTTTTAATGTTGACGTTTATTTCTAGTATTTTTCTTATTCTGAAGGAATAGAGTTAATACACGAGGATTTGAAAAATAATGATACAAATGATAGATTGCTTCTTGCTGAAGGAATCACGACAGCATATACATTACCTGATACGTATAATGAAGTATGATTTTTTTTACTTGGTATAGTAATTTTTAAACATCTGCATTTTATTAGTATTTTGAAAAGATATATTTTGTTTTGAGTTGAATAAAACTGTATAAGAAGCCGCTGATTAGATATAACGACATAATGAGATCTCGTGTGAAATTTTTAAAATGAAACTATTAACATTACTAAAACCGTTCAGTATAAATAGCTCATTCATTCATTCATTTATCCATTCATTCATTGGTACATGTATTTATTAAGTTCTCTACTCTCGATAGGTTCCGCATTCCACCGTTTCCATTCTTTACTATTCAGGGCTTTCTATTTCCTCCATCTCTGTCTGACCTCTAGCATTTTTTATTCCCAGCCATATTGTCTCGCCCGTGTCATATCTTTTCCTCAAATACTGCAATAAAGTCTCACATCAGTACGACGTAATTGTTGCTTTTATTTTTGTTGAGATATTTCCATATCTGATGGGTACATTTAAATTAGTAACTTGGCTTTAAAAACTGTTTGATCAGCTGTTAATAAGGAAGTTGAATCTTTCATGTAGTGTTGTGCGGGTTGCTCGCCGTTTTCCCATTTCAGTAATAAGTCTATATATGATAACATAAAAAGACATATGATGACATAGAGTACAGAATTTTTCACTGGCACTGAAACCTTAAACCAGATCATTATCATCTAAAACTTTTTATAGTACGTTTGTGAAAGCTCTTTTGCTATACCTTCATACATTTCAAATTTTTGTGGGTATCATGAAAGTTACGAACAAGACCGTCATACAAGTTGACTCAGTTATTATTATTATCCACTAAAAAATAGAATCTGACAAACGCAGAAACTGTTACAGCATGCAATGCAATAGTATAAAACAACGAAAAATAAATAACGGAGAAAAAATGTTTAAGCATGAAAATGTATGGAAAATAAAATAAAGTCAATCAATCAATCCTCGTTTTAAGTCTATTCACTATGGGTTGGACTTTTTTATTCCAGCCATCAGCTTCTGCCTCCAAGTCGATTGATCCATTGCATTGGAAGATAAAGTAATGGTTTAAAAAAGCAAATAAATAATATAATTTATTAATAGACTAGTTAATGACTTAGTAAATTAGTTAAATGATCGATAAGAAAAAAGAAAACTAAATTGAGTAAATTTAAGGTTTGTGTGGAGCTATGCTGACAATATCAATTTTTTGGAGCAAGTCTTTTCAAATAACACACATTTACACTGCCTCGAATTGGTCCAACTTCTTTATGACCTTGTCACCCTTTGATATAATAACTGATTCTAAATTTTGTGAGGGAGATGATCTTAGATGTGCAGTTATCTCCCCAATTTACTGGATAACTTCAATAACTGCATTCTTTGTCATGCATCTCATGTTTCAAATCGGCATCTCCTACTGACTCTAATATACCCTCATAATTTTTAGGCAAAAAGAGCTATTATTTTATTAAATGCTACTTATAATAATTAGTTCCAAATGGAATTTTATGTATTTCGATAAATTTGCTTGGTTTACCTGAAATCACAAAATCAATTTTCGATAGTTATTATTTATATTAAAATGTCTCAATTATTGTTTTAACAGTTGCCTGGTTCCACATTAAAAGAAGATGAAATTTCCTTGGAAGACCTTATGAAAGATCTTATCAACGTTTCTAACCAATGATTTTGTTTCTTTTTTAAGAACTATATGCTCAAGAAATATTGTAAAAAAAATTTGGCAAGTCGTGTTTTAAAAATTAAGATTTTCAGAAGTGAAAAAATGCAAGGAAAAGCGATTTCAGTGTATATGTATAAATGGTTTAAATTGCATAATGTGCATAAAATACGACGGTCATATAAAAAATAAGAATAAAAAAGTTTGCTGCAGAATTCGACTGACTAGGAAAAATAAAATAATTCATTACCGAATGTCATTTATTTGATATCGGGCTTCTAACGAGCATGAAGCACAAACTGCTTAACTTCATTTCGCCTGAAAAACAAGAAAGTTACTTCATACATTAGACAATCAAATGTTAGGATGTACTGTAGAAAGAGATTTTAAAGTATTTTTATATACATTTTTTTCATTTCAAATTTTCTAACAGAATTGGGTTTTTTGAAGATCGAGTAGGCCAATCAGGTAGCTTTGATTTTTGGGATTTTGTGCATGTTTATATAGACGACTAAATTATACCTGCACGTTCTGTAGAAAGGAACTCTTGCTCAACGTTCCTAGGGTATTTTAAATTATTTTTTTTCTCAAATTTTTACACGTGAACTGGTTTTATAAAGATTGAGTATCTATTAGCCTTGGTCTTTTATTTTTTTGCATGGATAGACATTAGACAATTAAAGTTTATACACGTACTGTAGAAAAGAATTTTAACCCATTGCTAGGAACATTTATTAGAGTGTATACATGTTATATTCTTTATGTATATAACTGGGAAGTATTTTAAATTATTTTTTTTTATTTCAAATTTACAACGCAGAAATGTGTTTTTCAAAAACTGGGTATCCAGTATCCCTAAATCAATTCACCCAATTTCTAAAGATTCAACCGATTAACAAATAATCGCTCAATCAAAAAATAACTCAAAATATATATAATAGACCCAACAAACATCAAAAATAATCAATAAAACAAGTATATACAAATCAATCAATCAGGTAAGTAATAATTGAAAAAATACAGCAAGCAATTGAACAAGCAATCAATCAACTAACCAAAAAATCAAACAAGCAATGAGACCATATTTTAAAAAACGGTCAATCAAAAAGCTACTAAAAATATAAATAATAGACCCAACAAACAGCAAAAATGATCAATAAAACAGGTGTATACACATCAAATAATTAAACAGGTAATAAACTAATAAAGTAAAATGACAATCAATTAGTTTATAAAGTGCTATTTCTGCGATGTTTAACAGCGCTCCTCAATGAATTTTGCAAACAGATGGGTCTTGAGATCCGCTTTTTACTTCGTAAGTGATAGAGAAGTCGTTAGAGAAGGAGGTAGAAAGTTCCATAGAAAAGGGTCAGAAAAAGCAAAAGCAGATTTAGCAAATTAGCGTTTACACACGAGTTAAGAGAGAACAAGAAGACGATCGTAAACCGGCGCTTTTTGGTTCAATTAATATATCTGATAAGTACTTAGGAAATAATTTAGAATGAGACTTATACATGTGCAAATTTAAAAATTTTTCCATATTTTATAGGTAACCAGAGCAAGAGAACAAGATATGGAAAAGAAAAGAAAGGGACACGAGCAACTAGACGAGTAACTGAGTTAAAAGCTTTACTTAAAGGATAGAGTGTAGAATCAGAAAGACCATAGCAGAACGAGTTACAATAATCAATCCTAGATAAGACTGAGGAAGTAGCAAGAAGAAAAATAGGATGGTAAAGAATAGGCAAAAGTTTTTTATTCTACGTTGATGAAAGTAAGAACTTTTAGCAACACTATTAATCTGAGAAGAAAGAGACATGCTAGAATGAAAGGTAAAGCCTAGACTATGAAACTTTTGAGAAACATCAAGAGTTTTTGAATATTGTATGTTAATAGGAGGAATAGTAATAGAGTGTTTAGATTTATCAAAACAAATTAATTTAAATTTAGAAGGATTAAGTTTAAGACCAAGCGATAATTGAAGAAAGACATTGATAGATTATGAAGAAAAAGAATATTTTGTTCTACTGCCTTACATGTTGTTACAGTTTCTGCGTCTGTCAGATCCTGATTTTTAAAGAATAATAAAAAAAAGAATTATAGATTTAAGAATCATCAGCATATAGTTGACTAGTGAGAGAAAAATTATTAATAATACGAGGTAGTTCAGATGTGAAGAGTATAAATAGAAGAGAGCCAAGGATAGAACCCTGAGCTACACCAAAAGTAAGGGTAGAAGAGTTAGAAGTAGAATTATTAAGAACAACAGAAGAAAAACGATTACAGAAATAGGAAGAAAACCAAGATAGACAAGAATCAGTAATATTAAAAAAATCATCTAGCCGCCTCAAGAGAACAGTATGATTAACAGTATCAAAGGCAGAGGAAAGTCAAGAGCAAGAAGAAAAAATTATGTAATAATCAGATAAACATAGAACAAAAATCAATATTCAATTGAACAAGTATTAAGTCGATTACGCAAGCATCTAAAAGTCAAACAACTAATCAAAAGAACATCATGAGAGGGAGTTGAATCGTCTGTCGCTATTACAATGCCAAGAGACTCCAGTCAAATTAGTAAAAGAACACATCCATGACTCAGAGATTACACGATAGTCTAAATTGACAGTAAAACTATCCGAGGTTCTTTATAAATTTTCAAGAAAATACATTATTCAGCAAATGCCGATCTTCACACATGGGCAAAACAACCAATGCACTATGCCCTCTTTGCAACTTGAAACAAACTAAACTAATAAACATGTTTTGTCAAATTGTATCTCCATGGCAGCACTCAAACGATACTTCAATCGCCACAGCGAAATTATTTCAATAATTGTCAACAACATCGAAGCATGCGCTGGTTCGAATATCGTCAATTTGCAGATGTGGTAAATGGAACGACACGTCCACTATCAGATCGTTTAGACCAGATATCGCCAACCTCAGCAATAATACAATTGAAATACTAGACTTGACTATTTGACATGAAACAGACTTTGTTAAGTTCAGGCAATACCAAGTCGATAAATATACAACCAGTCTCAAAAATAACCTAGTGAAAGATTTTAAACAATATAATATTTTAATAAATACTTTCAAATTATCTCCTATAGGGTATAGGCTTTTTACATTTCCTGTAATTTATATTTAATCAAAATTGATTATACCGATTATTTTGGCCATAGCTTAATTAGCAGTGTCATATCGTCATCATATGTCGTATATTGCAATAAGAACAAAGCATAAATCAATTTTTCATAACTATTTTATCATCACTGTTCTTATTTTCCTTTTTAAATAAAGAGCAATGATGACTAACCACTATAATTGTGATTTTAATTACATTTATTTTCTATTATTGACTTTTATGCATTTGATAAAAAACAAAAGGTATGTTCCCATTAATATTATTATTATTACCATATTTTATTTAAACAGGTAATTTTAGAAATTACCTAACAAAATTTGTAATAATAATAAAAACAAAGTTTAAAGTGATTTAGTAGACCAGCATCTGTATAAGAGCCACTGCAAATAATTGTTTTGGTATACTTGCTCTGCTAGCTTGATATGCTTTATTGGATTCTTGAAGAACTTGTATTTGTGACCTCTTAATCCTTTCCTTTTTTCTAGTTGAAAGAACCTGGTGAACGGTGTTTCTTCTTTTTCAGTTATTAACATATATCTGAATCAGATCTCCTCTGCATTTTCTCTTGTATTTGTTTTACTTTTCTTTTCTGTGACAGAAACAACGAGTCAACTCTAGTTTAAAAAAGCTATATCTATTCGTACTCATTTGAATAAATGACTAGCAAAAAAGTTTGTTATTGAATAAATTTATCCATTTCATTGTAAAACATTTAATTTTTGCATTGAATTTCATTTATTTTATTTTTTTCTTGATCATTTGTTAATAAAAGCATTATTATTGTTATTATTACTACAGTTGCTATTAGTGAGATTAGCATTGCTATCAACGTTGCTAATTATTGTATGAGTTAGAAGAGTTGTTTTGTTCTGTTTTGGTTAATCAAGGCTGGTTTTTTAAGGTTTTTTTATTAGAATGGCTTCGGCGAGTCTAAGATTCAGGTAGAGTGCACTCTCATGTAGATGATGATTGTGATGTTATCCAGTATAAGTTTGGTGTTTATAGTGTTGTAATATAAAATTGATCAAGTTATAGTGAAGAAAATACAAAATATTATAACTTCTACAGACCCTAATGATAAAATTAAAATAAGACTTTTCTACAGAAAAGATACAAGAAGATTAACGTCGTGCATCACATTCGGAAATTATCAATTTTGTTTCCTAGCGGGGAAATCAACAATTGATGCAATTCACATCCTTCGGCAACTGCAAGAGAAGTACCTCGCAAAGCAAAGCTCTAAATTTAAATGATATGGCAAAGAGAACAACGTCCTACCTCGGGAAACCGGGTCTCTGGACGCAAAACGAAGATTGATTGATTGATACAGAAACACAAAAACTTCTAAATTCATTTATCTGAAAATGAGGATAAAAATGAAAATTTCATTAAAAAATAACACCACGTCATTAATCATTCCTAAAAAGTAAAGTAAATTTTAAACAATAAAGCTCAGCCAATTGGTCAAATTCGTTTTTTATATGTATAAAAGCGGGGGAAACTTCACGCATATTTACGTGGTCGATAATTCGGTTTTGTTCCGACGCGCAATTTTGTTTTTTAAATTGAAAGTCTTAGTATTTAGAATAAGTTACGGTATAATCATGTGCGAAATTAATTCGTTTTATTTGGATGTAAATTTGAAGAAATCAGTTTTAAACGCTTACAAAGCAAAAGAATCTTATTCTGATTCAGGTTGGCTGGTTGGATGTTGCTGTTGATGGTGTTACTGTTGATGGGTAGAATGTTAGATTGGTGTTATTACCACATCGCTACAAAATGAAAATGGCTTTTAAGGTTGAACGTCACGAGAATTAGCATCATATATAAATAATCAAATTAAAACACTCAATTAAAATTCAAAAACAAAAAAAGATAACAATATTTTATTTTTGATTTAAAAATTTTTATTTAAACAAAATTAAAATATTTACACGATATATAAAATCAAAAGATTTTTAGAATTATACAGGGTGGTATGTATGGATAAGCTCTAAAGCTCTCTGGAACCGATCATCACGGTTCCTGACACTGCGTTGCCACAAAATTTCATCAAGATATAATAATGACATGTGGTCATTACATGTGCCATTCATTCGTTTTTTTGTTTGGCACACTGCCAAAGGTTTTCCACTCCATTAGCTACTGTGATGTTGTAAGCTAGCCACTGATCAGACCAAATGGTTGTACCTGCGAATAATCAATAAAGTAATTATATTGTTAACTATTATGAATAACAAATTACCCTTAACCTAAATTTCTATTTTAAAGTGAAATTTCTTAAATATTTCAATTAAACTATATCAGGTAATACATAGTCTCTAATTATAGGTAACAACGTGTTTGCATCCTTTGTATCAACTTCCACTAGGAAAGCCTCTTTGATTTCAGAATCAATTTCACAAAAAACCCAACAAGGACAGATCAGTAGGGCCATGCCATTTCTACTTCTTTTGGCTCTTGTAATGCATGTTTTGTCAAACTGGACAATACAACCAGGACTACCGATTTTGATTTGGGTTTTCTCTAACCCAATCAGTGCACAGGTCCCGGTGCATATTGAACCAGTCTGGATTAGTTTTGCTTTTGTCCAGTCCTGTCAACTGGGCAACCACAGTTTGGCCAACAGTATGTTATCAGTATGTTATCTAACAACCTAATTTCATGTCCATTAAATTATATTTATTAATGTGCCTGTAAGTGATGCCGATTTAATCATTCAATGTGTATTCAACTATAGAAATGAAAGAAAATACTTCCTACTAACTAATAAACATTTCATTAACGGAATTCTGCTTCTGGTATAACAGCTACCTTAGCGGATACTCTTTGTAGCCTTGCAACTCCAGTTGGAGCACCACCACAAAAATCCGTTCAAAGAAACGTTTGAATTTTGTATGTGCATGGTTGATTGACATTCACATGCTCTTTTGTCAATTAGAAGACCAGCCGCATTGCACATGGGGTGCCAATCTAACATTCACATGGTTTACAAAAACCATTTTATAAACCATGTGGTGCCAATCTAACATTCCACCCTTTTGTTATTTTATTTTATATTATCTGTCTGTATGGTGTACGAAGGTAATGTTTGGAAGAAATATTCAGCAACAAATTTGTACCACAAAAATTATTTTTTGATTATTTTGCCATTACAATTAGAATCAAATATAAAATTTAGGAAAAATCGCATGGCAAATTCTTCTTGAAATGTTGCAGTTGTGAAGAGACCGCACCATTGACCATTAATAAGATACTATTATTTATTAGGCATTAGAACCACACCAAACATTTTTGGATGTTATAAAACATAAAAAACTACATGCCTAATTGTATTTCACATTTTCAGATACTATAAAGCAGTGGTCTTCAACCGTTTTGACCAGCGCTCCCCTTTGTATGTTTTTTTTTATCCCCAGTGCCCCCTAACAAACCCAGCATTGATAAAATGTAAAAAACTAATTCTCAACAGTCTCAGAGTCAGAGATTTTTAGGAGTCAGAATTTTTTCAACTTACTCCAGAAAATGTTATTTATTTAAAAAAAATTCTTTTTAGATTGCGTTTTTTAAAAGATAAATATATGTAGTGGTAAGCAACCATCTTTAATACTGAAAATAAATGCTAATAATGTGAATAAAATCATAATTTTTTCAGCATGTTGTAAAACATAAGAATTAGGGTGTCCATAATCGTAAATTAGAAAAAGAGGACAATGGACTAAAAAAAAGTAGATTTTCGATAGAAAAAGAGGACAAAAAAAACAATTTTTTAAAAAGCAATTTATTTTAAAAAACTTCCGATAAATTAATTTGGTTAATTATCTTCATAAATTTATATTTATTTTAAAGTTCTTTATTATTTTCAAATTCTTTTTGGCATTTTAAATGTTAATATAAACAAAAAATATTAAAATTGTTCTCGTTAAATTTGAACTGTAATAAACTAGCTTTATCAAAAAGCAAACATGCAACAATTAATGAACAAAACTAAAATTATAGAATTTTTTCTAAAATCTCTATGGAAATAAACTCAAAATGTTTACTCACATTTGCCACTTCTGCAAAAGAAGTGTTTCATAATACAATTTTAATTTTTAGATTTCTGACATTTTTCAGAAAAATTTTTTACAAATGAAAACATTTAATTTAAAAATTTTCTAAAAATATTTATTTATTCTGGATAACATTAAAAAGAGGACAAAAGAGAACATTTGCAAAAAAAGGAAGAGTAAAAAGAATTCAATATAAAAAGAGGACATGTCTTGTTTTTAAGAGATGTTATGGACACCCTGATAAGAATAAAGTAATTTTATCAAGATAAACAATTACATTTACTGATTTTTAAAGTATTTTTATTTAGTAGTGATAACAAAATGAAATTATGATGCAGAAGCTGAAAATTTTTTCTGGTATTCGGAACCTGGAGCCAGGAGTCAGAAATTTTTACCCAGAATCGAATTTTTTTGATCAGATATTTTTCATCCAACTCCGACACACTGATTTCTAATAATTTAAAACACAATCAGCATGTCTTTTAAAAAATTACAATTTTGAAAATTAATTGAACACCATAATATTTTTTAGATCATAGATTAACATTGATTTGATGATTGTTGATGACAAATTACAAAATTGCCCTAAAAAATCTAACATCATGACAATGTGATTTTTACAGTGATAACAGTCTGTGCAACAACATATCTGTGCTAAAAATTTGAGTTGTTTATGATGACTAGATTTTAAAATTTCATAATTTAAATTTTTAAGAAATTGCTAAACACCATGAAAGTTAAATTTATAGATGAATAATTCTATGTTGATGAATCTCTGGTAAAAACTGGAATAAATTATGAACCCTAAATTTGTAAAAGTTGGTTACTTTTTTCTCCTACACAAATATATTATGATGTTGTTTAGTTGTAAGGCTAACCTTGTTGAACCGCACATCCCTAATCAAAGCATGTGACGACTTACTATATATAGCTTCAACACAAAGACAACAGCCCTTCTTGCGACATTTTACGATCGAACTTCTCTTTGTCTAATTGCATTGCCGAACACGTTTTCATTTATTTTGTATTGCGCAAATAAATACGTTATAAACATTCTTACTTGTTGTTTCTTATATCTAAAGAAACTCGCAACAAATTGGTGACCCCGAACGCGATGGCTTGCGAAACCACGACAAAGAGAACAGCGACGAGAGCCCCACTTCAATTAAACACATTCAGCACGGCGAACCCCAAAGCGTGGTTCACATATTTTGAAAATGTGCTTAAGGGCCGAGGTTTCTCAGAAGATGAATGGTACCCCACGCTGGTCGAAAGCCTACCCATGGATGTCATCATAGATGTGGAGACGGAATTGGCGTCGGCACAAACTTACACCTCACTGAAGCGCGTGTTAACGCAGAGGTATTCGGTTTCAGACGAAGAAAATTTGCGCACGTTGCTCCGAGGCGTGGCCATGGAAGACAGAACGCCATCACAACTATTGAGACACATGCAAAGCCTGTGGGGGGCAAACAATAGAGACGAAAGCATTTTGAAACAATTGTGGTTGGACCAGCTACCATCTGCAATACAAATGCATCTAGCAGTCTCAACCGACGAGTCGCTACAAAGGTTAGCTATCATAGCTGACCGAATGCATCAAATATCCAATCGAAATGGTTCTACCACATAACACACAACGCCGTAACAAAATCTGGTACCGAAGAGACAACGACTAAGAGAGATGAGGTATTTGCATTCAGGCGCAAACACCAACACAACAACAACAACACACGTTTAGACTGCATTTTCCCCGAGATCGGGGGTTGCCGTTTGGCTACCTATGATGAAACCGAAATACCCCTCGACTCCATCCACATCTGTCACTCGCCTCAGTATCACGCAACCCCGCTTTCACCCTGTCCTTCTCCACCTGCTCTCTCCATCCCAATCGCGGACGACCCCTTCCTACCACTCCTTCAACCTCGAACTCCAACGCTCGCCTAATCCCGATCCTTTCATCCCTTCTCAACACATGTCCATACCACCGCAATCTCGATCTCCTTATCAATGTCACAATGT
>NW_008705459.1:243131-400424 GCF_000326865.2 Helobdella robusta | reverse complement strand
ACCTTCCCCACTCACCATTACCTTCGTCTTACCAATATTAACTTTTAACCCTTTCTTTTCAATAACACCTTTCCATCTGTCAAATTTTAACTGCAATTCTTCCATGCTATCAGCCATCAAGACTAAATCATCTGCATACAAAATCTCAAATAACAACCCCTCCATTATGTTTCCACACACAGCATCCATCACAATTGCAAACAGAAACGGTGATAACACTGATCCTTGATGCACTCCTACCTTAACACTAAAAGCGTCCGACATCCCCCTTCCAACCCTCACCTTTGTCTTTGCCCCTTCATACAGCTGCATCACAGCTTTAACAAGTCTCTCATTCACTCCTTTCTTCCTCAACGCCCATTCAATGACCTTCCTCGGTACTCGATCAAAAGCCTTTTCTAGATCCACAAAACACATGTACAATCTTCGTTTCTTCTTTCTATAATTCTCCTGCAACATTCTCGCCATGAACAACGCATTCACCGTTCCCCTACCAGGCATAAACCCACACTGCATTTCATCAACTGTCACCATACTTCTCAACCTGCTCTCAAGCATCCTCTCCACTACCTTCATTCCGTGCTCTAGTAATTTCACACCCCTGTATGACCCACAATCTCTCACATCTCCTTTGCCCTTATACAACGGCACCAACACACTGTGTCGCCAATCCTCAGGTATACCTTCATCATCAAACATACTGTTAGCAATTCTCATCATAACTTCAATTCCTATCACCCCACTCGCTTTAATATGTTCAGCCGCCACTTCCGAAACCCCTGTCGCCTTACCTAGTTTCATTTCTCTAACTGCTTTCTCTACTTCCTCCATCGTCACCTTCTCTATAGGTTCGTGTGTGACCGCGGATTCCACATCTCCATCCCACTCATTCTCTTCATTCATCAACCTTTCCATATGAGCTTTCCACACCTGAGCTTTTTCCTCCTCATCTATGCACAACTTGCCAGATCCATCCCAAACACATCCATTCCCTATAACATCTTTCCTATCCCTCATTGACTGCTTTGCTACTTTGAACATTTTCCTCGAACTCACATCAGATTCCATTTCCTTCATTAACCTATCTGATGCTTTCGTCATTGCAGTTGCCACTGCCTGTTTTGCAACCTTCTTAGCCTTCCTATACTCAGACTCCGCTTCCTCCGTCATGTCCCTTCTCCATACCCTAAACCTCTCCTTCTTGACTTCCAAAACCCTTCTTATATCTTCATCCCACCACCACGTCTCACCATGCCTACACTTTCCTTTCGTCCATCCACATACTTTATCTGCCGTAGCCAACACACAGTCCCTGTATCTCTCCCAAACATCTCCATCCTTACCACTCTCCCAATTTTCAGCCACCTTCACTTCAAATGTCTTCCTCACCTCTGCATCCTGCAACTTCCATGTCTTTCTCTTTGCCACAAAACTTATCCTTCCTCCTCCCCATTTCTTTTGATGTCACATCCATCACAACCATACTATGCTGCAACATACCAACTAACCCTAACCCTAACCCAAAACCCTTCTTATATCTTCATCCCACCACCACGTCTCACCATGCCTACACTTTCCTTTCGTCCATCCACATACTTTATCTGCCGTAGCCAACACACAGTCCCTGTATCTCTCCCAAACATCTCCATCCTTACCACTCTCCCAATTTTCAGCCACCTTCACTTCAAATGTCTTCCTCACCTCTGCATCCTGCAACTTCCATGTCTTTCTCTTTGCCACAAACTTATCCTTCCTCCTCCCCATTTCTTTTGATGTCACATCCATCACAACCATACTATGCTGCAACATACCAGGTATCGCCTTCACATTCTTCACATACTTCCTATGTTTGGCCCTTACCAATATATAGTCGATCATCGATCTATGTTCCCCTGACCTATAAGTAATCAATCGCGCTGGTTCCCTTGTGAACCAAGTGTTCCCCACCACCATGCTGTGTACATCCGCTAACTCCAACACTCTACGCCCTTCCTCATTCCGTATACCATATCCCCATCCCCCATGTACACCTTCATATCCGTCTGCATCCGCCCCCACATGACCATTCGAATCACCCAACAACACCACAAACTCATTCAACCCCGCTTGCCCAATCTCGTCAGAAACATCATCATAAAACCTATCCTTCTCCTCTTCCTTCCTACTTTGTTGCGGAGCATATCCTGATATCACCCTCACTATTACTTTTCCAAACACCATCACCACCACAATTACCCCATTGCTTCTCCGTCTCACTTCCAACACCTTCTCCACCAACTCTTCTCTTACCATCACACCAACTCCTCCCGTACCATCATCCCCCTTCCACCACAACTTATATCTTCCACCTTTAGCCCCCACAAACCTTGTACCCTCACCCTTCCATCTGACCTCCTGTAATGCAGCCACGTCAACCATTCTCCTCTGCAGCTCCTCCACCACTTCCAAACTTCTTCCTGTCAACGTGCCTACATTCCAGGTACCAAACCTCCAACCCCTTGGTCTACAAGTAGTCCTTCCATCTATAGTGCCTTGCACCGCCACACTATAGAGTGGGGTGCCAGTAGCCAGACCATCCACAGGGCCTTGCACCACAACCCCATCGACTGGGTCTCCGGAGATTCTTCGCACCCTCTTCTGCCGGATACTGAGGGCCATTGTTTTTTCCGTCATCATCATAAGCATTTATTATTTGGCTAGTTTTTACACAGGACGCCCTTCCTTACGCAACCACAGTTATAAGCGGTGGGCCTAGCCTTTGATGATCCAACATCACTCACAAGGCAGTGAGGGTCAGTTTAATGTCATAACCAGGACACCAACAACAACAAACGAAAACAAAATTCCCATCTAGAGCAGAAGATGGTGAGGAGACAGATGTTTGCTGGTACCATAAAATGTATGGGGACAGAGCAAAAAAGTGTGCGAGACCATGCAACTTCAAAGCAAAAGTCGCCAAGTCGTCAAACTACCAGGCCAGTTGCTAATGGCGGCGGTAACCTCTGGCCACAACAATTTTAGTCGCCTACATCTTGTACAAACATCAAACATCAACAAGCATCAACAAACAAAAGTAGTGACAAACAACAACAAACAGCCGCAAAAACAACAAGACACCACATCAACATTCAACAAATCGTGTCGCCTTTTCTACGTCACCGATAACATTTCGAAGACAAGGTTTTTGGTCGACACCGGAGCCCAAGTAAGTATCATACCTTCACGATAACACCTCCGAAGACCCAAATCTGTCTACAAACTGCAAGCTGCAAATGGCACCACCATCGACACATTTGGACAACAGCTCGTAACCATCGACCTCGGTTTACGACGTAAATTCAAATGGGTTTTCATCATTGCAAACGTCACACAGGCAATATTGGGTGCCGACTTCTTGTCACACTTCGATATTGCAGTCGACATGAGGAGACACAAAATTGTTGACAACATCACGACGTTACAGATACAGGGGGTTGTTGAACGCTCCAATATAATCTCTGGCGTCAAACCATGCTTGCTTCGGACAACAACTTTGGTAAAATCATTGACAAGATAAATATATATAGTGGTAAGCAACCATCTTTAATACTGAAAATAAATGCTAATAATGTGAACAAAATCATAATTTTTTCAGCATGTTGTAAAACATAAGATTTAGGGTGTCCATAATCGTAAATTAGAAAAAGAGGACAATGGACTAAAAAAAAGTAGATTTTCGATAGAAAAAGAGGACAAAAAAAACAATTTTTTAAAAAGCAATTTATTTTAAAAAACTTCCGATAAATTAATTTGGTTAATTATCTTCATAAATTTATATTTATTTTAAAGTTCTTTATTATTTTCAAATTCTTTTTGGCATTTTAAATGTTAATATAAACAAAAAATTTTAAAATTGTTCTCGTTAAACTCGGAATCATAAGACCATCAAACAGTCCTTGGGCATCACCACTTCATATGGTTGCAAAGTCATCAGGAGATTGGAGGCCTTGTGGAGATTACCGCGCACTCAACAACAGGACCGCACCTGATCGATATCCAGTTCCACACATCCATGATATCGCTCACAGCCTGGAACAGGTGCGATGGTTTACGAGGCTAGATCTCGTACGGGCTTACCACCAGATACCGGTAGCAGAAGAAGATATCCAAAAAACTGCGGTAACAACACCGTTCGGTCTGTTTGAATTTTTGAAGATGCCGTTCGGGCTGAGAAATGCCGCACAGACTTTTCAAAGGTTCATCGATAGTGTTTTGAGAGGGCTACCTTTTGTCCACGCATACATTGATGACATACTAATAGCCAGCAAAACCCTCGAAGAACACAGAAGCCATGTAGAACAAATCCTTCAACGACTGCAAGACAACGGACTAACCATCAACCCATCCAAATGCGAATGGGCCAAATCATCCACAACATTCCTGGAGCACCAACTCGACAGTGAAGGCATTAGACCCCTCGACAACAAAGTACAGGCAATCATCAATTTTGCTGAACCAACGACTGACAAGCAACTACGCCGATTCATCGGAATGATCAATTTTTACCGCCGATTCATCCCTAAATGCTCAACGATATTGTCACCTCTCACTGACATTTTAACTGGCAAATCGAAAACCATAAAATTTAACGAAGGGCAGCAACAAAGTTTTAGAGAGGCCAAACAGGCATTACTAGCGGCAACCAAGTTATGGTATGTTCAAGAGAAAGGCACCTTTCAACTTTTCACAGACGCTTCAGACGTTGCTGCGGGAGCAGTACTAGAACAGAAAAGTCAGGGGATTGCAAGACCTATAGCCTTTTTTTCGCAAAAATTTAACCCAGCGCAGACCCGCTACAATACATTTGGTCGAGAACTGCTGGCAGTGTATTCAGCTGTCCGCCGTGAATGGAGAAAACAACGTTGTAGCTGATGCGCTATCACGTACAGAGGTAGCCACGATAACGCCAAAAGCAATTAACCTGGAGGATATGTCGAAAGAACAGGAGGATGATGCAACACTCCTTGACAACACAGACTCACTAAAAATCACCATAATTCCAGTCAACAACTCAGAAAACAATATCGTCGTCGACACCTCGTTAGGCACCCCTCGTCCTCTAGTTCCAACAAGCATGCGGAAATCAGTTTTTCTGAATTTCCATTCCCTGTCACATCCAGGAGCGAAAGCAACATCGAAAATAATTAGAGCCAGGTATGTTTGGCCCCACATTGATAAAGACATCCGTAATTGGTGCAGAGAGTGTCTGCAATGTCAACACAGCAAAGTACATCGACATACAGCTTCACGTCCAGCAGAATTCCCTCCACCAAGCAGCAGGTTTCAGCATGTACACATCGATTTAGTCGGACCAATGTCTTCATCAGATGGACACACACACATCTTAACGTGTGTCGATCGTTTCACCAGATGGCCAGTAGCAATTCCCATCAAAAATACTCTAACGGAAACAATAGTAGATAAATTATTTTCAAACTGGATTTCGTTGTATGGAGTCCCAGAAACCATTACAACAGACAGAGGCAGCCAGTTCACATCTTTTTCTTTCAAGAGATTCACCCAATTACTAAACATTAAACATATTCACACCACCGCCTACCACCCAGCAGCCAACGGTATGGTGAAACGATTGCATAGACAGCTTAAGGCCTCACTTATGGCTCACGGTTCAGACAAATGGACGGATGTATTACCAGTGACACTATTAGGCGTTCGTGTAACGGAGAAGGAAGACCTAAAGTTGTCACTAGCAGAACTTGTTTACGGCACAACACTCCGCCTTCCCGTAGATTTTCCAAACCCACGGCCAGAGACAACCGATGTACACACCTATGCATTAAAACTCAAATGCTGGGCGGAGACCCTAAAACCAACACAACCAAGAACAAGTACAAATGTGAGTTACATTGCAAAAGACCTCTTCACTACAGAACAGGTTTTTATTCGTACGGATGCTCACCGCTCACCACTACAACCTCCATACGAGGAACCCTACACAGTGGTAGAACGACACCCAAAATATTTCGTCATTGACAAAAAGGGGCATAGGGACACGGTGACAATAGACCGCCTCAAACCCGCATACTCACCGGCACCATCAATACCGTCACCCATGCCAACGACCACAGCGCCGACACCACCTTCTACAACACCTTCAACAAAATTAATTCCGTCGTCGAACGACACATCAGCATCAACAAAAACGTGAACGCTATCTCCATCAACGGACGAGGACATGTCAACAACAGAAACATCTACGTCGACACAAGCACACCCAAATCGATCCATCGACACCAACATTCCATCACCCCGGAGAACCACAAGATCGGGAAGAACAGTTCACCTCCCATCTCGATATCTTGATTAGCATCGATCAACAGCTTGCGCTGATGATCTGGTAGGGGAATATTGTTGAACCGCACATCCCTAATCTAAGCATGTGACGACTTACTATATATAACTTCAACACAAAGACAACAGCCCTTCTTGCGACATTTTACGATCGAACTTCTCTTTGTCTAATTGCATTGCCGAACACGTTTTCATTTATTTTGTATTGCTCAAATAAATACGTTATAAACATTCTTACTTGTTGTTTCTTATATCTAAAGAAACTCGCAACAACCTCACACAACTGCTGAGCTTATGCATCTTATTATAAAAAGATTGTGTGCAAAAACAATTAATTTTTATGATTTTCATATGACTGCAACTGAGATGACTACTGCTAAACTTACTCAATATGAGTAAAAGGCACCAGCATCCATTAGCGTCTGATGCATTTGATTTATTAACACAATGTTTTCTGAAATTTTCAACTCTTGAAAATTGCAATTACTTAAATTATTCCTAGGTAATGTGATAAAACTTCACACAAAACCGTTTCCATGTTGTGAAATGAATAATTTTGTCATGGGAGAAAAATTCATCCAACAACTCATTTCAGATTTGAGTAATATAGAATTTTTTCAAAAGAGTAATGATCTCTATAAATTTAAGCAGGTTTGTTTTATTCTTACACATTACTTCAAAACAAAAATTCAAATGTTTTATAATTATATATGTTTCGATTTTTTAAAATGCTATTTTAACTTATTGTTTCAGAGTAATGATTTTAAAATTCTGAAACAGAAGAGCACCAAAGTTGTGAGGTACATTATATATTGACATATCCATATTGACATATCCATTTTGACATATCCATCTTTTTATTTCTGCCATGAAATTTCGCATGTCTGTGATGCAGCAAAAAATATGTAGTAATGATCAATAATCATGGATGGTGAAATTTTATTTAAACTTTCCAATCTAATTTTTTTTGTTCACCGATGAGGTTGATTCACCTGTCCACCTACTTACACCGAGTTTTTATACAAATGTAAAATGAAAGTATCACCTGGCCAAATTTCAACGATTGCCCAACCTTTTATACATACAGTGGCGGATCTAGAAGAGGGGCACTGGCCACCCTGTTGTAAGCAGTTTTTTAATAAAAGTCATAACAAGGACCGTTTTATGTGTAGAATCGGTCAAGAATTGAACGTGATAAGCAAAAAGAAGATCGTCAGCCACACTACCACAAATTATGGCCCATCCCGTGAAAATTTTGGCGCTTCCGGTGAAAATTTAAACATTTTCAAATTTTTGGCCCCTCTATCAACGTTGTCTAGATCCGTCACTTTGTACATACATTTACAAATTAATTTTAAAAAGTTAGGTTAGAAGTTTTGAAAAAGCCCAGTATGTTGGTGAAATGATTAATAACTTTAATTTATAAAAATGGAGAACCCTGCGATCCATCAACTTTCACTCAATAATGCTGCAATCAGTGCTCAACTAAATGTTTTGGCACTGATTATAATTAGGTTGTACAACTTTATCCTTCAAATTGTCTTCATCAATTTTTATTTAATTTTTTTAATTGCGCAATTACAGTGTCAGTCAAAAATCAACTCAAACTAGTAGGAAAGTATGTTTAAGGGCGATTTTTTTCTTCTTGTTCCATGTTATTGAGTCTCTATTTCAATCCATTAAATCGAGGAGTGTAAATTATGCCGTAACTTATAAAGTCCAACCTCTGATTTAAAGGTTTTGGTTGGCTCCATGTATCATGAAGGTGCACAGAAGCTCCAAACCTAGCTTAATTTTTACAGCTTAGTGTTGCTTACGTCTTACAGCCTTTTTCATTCATTGAAAAACTAATTAGTTTTCTAATCAGACTGTCCTTTTGAGGCGGGAACAATAACCAATCCTAATAAATTATCTCTGTGTTTTTCTGTACTTTACAACGCCATTGTATTTGTTTGTTTGTTTATATATTTGTTTGTTTGTTTATTCATTCATTCAATTATTCATTCCGTCAGTAATGAGCATCATTAACCCAATTTATGTTCTTTATTTCCATTTTTTCTTATTTTAACTATTTTGTGCTTTTATTTTTTCAGATGTAACAAGCAAGTTGTTATTATTATTATTATTGTTGTTGTTATTATTGTTGTTATTGTCGTTGTTGTTTTTATTGTTATTGTTAGTGTTATTTTTATTATTAATGTTATTTTATTTTTTAGAATTTAAAATGACATCTTTATAATCCAATTTTGAAACCATCTTTTATGAAAATAGGTAACTTCTTTTGTTTAAATTAAATTATTATTATTAAATTATTTTGTTTCCATATTATCTTATAGTGATTAAATTATGATGAGGATAATTGTTATTATGGTGAGAATAATATGTTACCACCAATTTGTGTTTAAACCATTTTTCTTCCATAAAGATTGAATGTAGGAAATTTTGGTTAAATGTAGTTGATCATATATGCATAAGAATTTACAAAATAAGCAAATTTCAATTCATTTATCTTAGTTGAGGCCCAAATGTTTTTCAAATGAAGTTCAATCTATTACTGTTGAAGTATGGATTTCCAACTTGAAAATTCAATGCAATTTAAAGCAATTCTTTTTTATTTAGAGAATTTTTTCTGAATGAGTTCAGAAGATGGATATCTGAGGTAACAAACATGGAGCTGCTCAGTGTGGTCGATTTAACGTCATCCAAATATTCTTCCTCTGGTACTTAAAAAAATAATTTTCCAGTTTTAAAAGTTATTGTGGTAATTTTAGGCCATACAATAGTGTTGTTCATTGAAGATATTGTGACTCATTTAAGATGTGCTGTTGTGCCACGATGACGAACTGGACAGTCGAAGGATAGCATTTGTTTGGTACCTGGTCGATCCTTCATGGAGCCAGTCGGATGGTGGAGAGTTGCAACTCTTCAATTCAGATGGTTCCTGTTTGTTTTCTATCAATTATTTATTTCAATGAAGAGTTATTTTGAATATTTTTCAATGCAACAATATTCAGCTGGTTGAACAGTTTTTTATTCACTAACTGTTTAGTTAGTTAGCTAGTTTTTTGGATGCTAAGCGAGGATTGATTGTTTAGTTAGTTAGCTATTGTAGTTTCAAAAAATAAAATTAATTAAATAAATAAATGGTTTTTTAAATTTTATTGTCAATTTTTATTCAAATCAGAAACAGAATAAATATTATTTAAAAATTATCAAAAGTAGCTTCTTCCAACAATCATCGTAAAACATCACTGAAATGCAAAATGATCCTCCTCTCCAGGTAACATGGAACCAACAGATGTGTCTCTCTCTCTCACACCTGCATACAACAAGCTGGTCTGGTTCGAAGTTTCCGAGTACTCCCATCACCAAGTTAGCACTTAATTTTTTTTTTTCAAATAGCGTCACTTGCCTTGTCTTGGTCTTTATGATGAAGCTGTTAATCTTTTTCTATTGAGGTTGCCAATGCTATTCCATGAAGCTGTTAAAGCTTTTCTATTGAAACTGACAATGATACCGACTCCTAATGATACCGATTTTAAAAAATTTGGAATAATTTATCTAAACATTGTTATAAAGTATTCGTTTGAACATAGAGTTTGCTTTATGTTGAATTATGTCATAAATGCAATTTTAAAAAATGTTGTATTTAAATTTTTATAATTTATGACTGATTTCTTCCAGTTCTTTGTGCAAATTTGATTTTTGAGAAATTTTTGAACACAACAATTAACTGATGACACCTAACAACTGATAAGGTATCAGAAGTATTGTCGGAGAGGAACTGTCGTCTGTCAGTTCATGGTTGGTTGCATTCGAAACCCTTGCCTCGGGTAGCCAGGTTCATAGAGGCTCCACCTGCATTGTACAGTCACTGCGAGGTTCAGGTTGGTCACTTTCAGTCTCTTGATTGCACCTAGAGTGTTTCATTTTTTGTAACTATTTCAAGTTGGGGTGGTAATAAAAGGGATTTAAAAATAAACTTATGAATGATAGTGATAATTTGATGGATGTGAAATACCATAAAGTGTTATTTGATGCTAAATCCAGGGATGATATGTAAGCGTTTCTGCGTTTGTCATAGCTGCATAATAAGAGAAAAAATGTTATTTTAAATGGTTTTTCTATCCATTTTTGTAAAATTAATTTTGCATAAAACAAAAATTAATTATTAATTAAAGCCATTATGACAATCACCGATTCTATATTTATCTAAACTATCATTGTATTAAGTATTTCGGGCACTTAAATTCAATTCCAACAAAATCATCCGATAAAAATTTAAGTCATTTAAATTAGTATCAGTTTAATTCTGTCGAATTTAATCTCGTTAATATTGAAGCACCAGAGAGCACTGTTAGCCAATCAATTTTGTTTGAGTTGTGAGCTTCTGTGACCTTCATGGCAAGAAGATGCTAATATTCATTCCCTTTCATAAATTAATATATTTGGCTTTTGTCAACTTTTCTCGATTTTACAGCAGATTTTGTTATTTATCCATTTGCCAACTCAGGATAACAAAATAAACAAGCTACTCATTGGAGAATTAGTTTTTTTGAGTTTTGCTATATAATTTGTCAGATTTGAAATCTCTCAAAGCCCAGTCAAGCATTGAATCCATTTTTAACTAAAAATATCCTTTAGTAAATAAAACACCTTAAATTACTTTTTCATGCATTTAACAATGTCGTAGATTATTAATTCTTGAATGTTTTTCATCCTACTCCAACACTCGGCTTACAACTATGCAGTTTGAATTTGTACATTCTTTATAGATAAATAATTTGACTTCACAACCTATATATACCAGTTTAAAGTGGAATATAACAAACGAATTAAATGTTATGACCAAAAAATTAACATTCGCCAGGAAGATCTTGTAAGAGAGTGGATTAGTCCTCAATATTTGGATGCAGTCGTCCAGGCTGAAGTTAGGTTGAACTTTGAGAAAACGTCAGAAATCCAATTACCCAACTTTTTCATTGTTAGTTTCTTTTATGAGTGTATAAAATAATAATTTGATTCAATTTATTCTTTTCGTGTGGTATTTGTTGTTGAACTGTCATTTTGTTTAGTGCATCAATCAACTTTTTTTGTGCCATCACATCATTGCTACTGCATGCATTGTTTTGATTCAGTTGATGCTAATTAGTTTTTATATTTCAGGATATTTTAATCATTTTAATTGCAGTTTTAAAATTTAATTTTTATTTCTAATTTTGAATGAAACTGGTTTTCATTGCAGCCTGTAAAGTATAAATTAATTTGTGAGGCCTTCAAAAGAGCAGACTTGCCATGGTATTTGAAAGGTCCCGTCAACAAAAGGTAGCTTGATTTTTGCCATTTTGACCCATTGGTTTAGAAATTATTTATCTGATATTTTTTAGATCAATGTACTACATTTCAATCTTACAATCATTTATACTATAAAATGACAAAAAGTATAATGATTTAAGCATAACTGCTTCAAAATTTTTCAAATGAAAGTAGCACGTGATGCGTGTATAATAAGCCTTTCTTCCTGCAGCTATCATTTATTATGCATAATCAACAGGCATACATTCTAAGTTCTTTTAGGTAAATGTAGCAGAAGTTCGTCACTTGGAAGTTAAAAATGAAAGTAAATGTTAAGATGAAAGGCCAAGTTTTTAAAAAGTAGTGTGATATTAAGGCTAAAACTTTTTTAAATCAATCAAGGCTATAAACATCTTTAACTTATTGCTGTGTGTCTGCTGTGAAATAAGTTAGAAATAAATTGTAAATGTACACCGATTAGAAATTTTGAAATATTAATTATTTTTATTTTTTAACTTTAAAATTTTCAATTTTTCAGAAAATTTTTCAGTTTAAAGATAGACAGCGACAGAAAGATAGGTGAGGAGGATGATGTTGATGCTAAGAATGAAGAGCTTCATCTGATCAGCGCGTGTTTGCGACTGTTGAGGTCGGAGGCTTTCTTCCTCATTCTCTCTAACATGACTGGACTCAGGTTGCTTGTCTCTACATTTACTGGACAACATCATTATTATTATTATTATTATTATGGCTGATATTATTGTAATAATATAGTTGCTTGCATTCAGTTGCTTGTTCGCTGAAAGCACTCTATAAATGTATATTTTTATGTTTCAATATTTTATATATCAGGCCACTTTTACTCTGATATTTACTTTATTTTGATATTTACCATATATATATATATATATATATATATATATATACATATATATATATATATATATACATATACATATACATACAATTATTTATAAAGATCACTGCGTTTTCAACTTGTAGTTGAGTTTCTCAATTTTTCTAACGAGACTTTTATCATCTTGATGAAGTTTATTAAGGTTAAATAAAAAACTTTTAGCAATTTCTATTGAGTAAACCATTACAAGTCCAACCTTGAATGTATAAATGAATGGACGACCGTACACAATGTTGTTTTGATCAAAAACGCCTTTGCACGATGCAACATACGCAATTGAAATGCACATGATCTAACCAAGTTTTGAACATGCATCTTCATAGTTAAATTTGCATCAAATGTAAGTCCCAACACCGTCGCTGTTTTAACAAAACCGACATCAGTATCCCCTATTTTGATGGAGTTAACATCAATCATTGACATTTGTTGCCAGGTACCCATTGGTGTGACCTGAGTTTTATCCTGATTCATTTTTATTCCATTTTGAGCCATCCACACATCAACAGCATTTAAACAACTTTGTAACTTGTCACATAGATTTTTCAACTCACAAACAGGCGAGACAGCAACCACCTGAATGTCAGCATCAGCATAGGCATAACTTTTTAAGTTAAATTCTTTTATTATATCTAAAACATTAGCTGTATACAGCATAGAAAGAAGCGGACCCAACACAGACCCTTGTGGGACACCAGACAACATATCAACAGCATTTGACAAAATGTTATCATAATATACTTGATGGGTGCGTTTATAAAAATATGACTCAAAAAATGCTAACACCAAATCACATACACCATAACCAAAATTCAACCTACGTATGAGCACTGCTCGATTAACGCAATCAAATGCGGCACTCATATCAAGCAGTGTCAACAAAGAAACATTTCCACCATCAGATACTTCAAAAAGGTCTGATAAAACGCGCAACAAAGCCAACTCTGTCGTCTATATCCTGATTGACCTGGTGGTAAAAAATTATTACCTTCCAAATATTTCAAAAACTGAGACGACATTATTCGTTCCAAAATTTTTGATACAAGCGACAAATTTGTCACTGGTCTAAAATTTTTTAATACATTCATATCCAACGACGGTTGTTTCAACAGGGGAATTATGATTGCATGCTTCCAAACAGTCGGAAAAGTTCCTGTTAACAAGCACAAATTCATCATACCCGTCAAGTAAGGCAAAAAATAATCAATGTACTGTCTGAAAACCTTTGTTGGCATACAGTCAAGATGGAGACGGGGACGTCATTCTAATTGACCTTATATCTTTCTCTGTCATTTGTGAAAATTCATGAAATTTGATTTCAGCATTGGGTCTGATCGCTATAATAGGATCATCCATTTTACCAATTTTATTTTTTATTTCTTTAATTTTATTAGTAAAATATTCAACAAATGTATTAGCCGTATGATTAGTACTATCACCACCATCAGTACCATTTGACTCTCTGCATAATATTTTATTTAAAACACGCCGTAATTTTTTTGGCCTATTATTATTCTTCTCCACCAAAACGATTGTTTTTTTCTCAGAAAAGACGTTGTTTTTTTATTTTGATCAACTCAATCCATTGCGCTCTATCCATTTTTATTAAATTTTCTGTATTTATTTTCCAACCTTCTACACTCGCGTTTCATTTTACGACAACCACTGTCACATCACGGAGCATTCGTTACTAGTTTTGTTTCAACTATATGAACAGGCGCCACAATATTGGCGATGCTTACAAGTTCATCATTGAAACGCTGAGCTGCCTTGTTTGCATCGTTGAAATTGCACGGTTTGCTTATAAAAGAATCACAAATTAGGGTTGTTATTTTTTGTTTATCAACACAATTCACACTGATTTTTTGGTTTTTCTAGCAAGCGGACGAAATGTCGGTAAGCAGACAGACAAATGTCGGTAAGCAGACAGACACTAAACTGTGGTCAGAATACACACCGCAAGGATGAATTGTAGTATCACAAATCTTTGTAGAAAAAATTAAGTCAAGCGTGCCGCCATAGCATTAGTCGGCTCGCCTATAATATTGCTAATCGAAAATTCATCAAACAAATTATTTAAACGACAAGCATGTATATCATCTGATTTTTCAATATGAGTATTGAAATCACCAAGTATAATTGTGAAATTATATATTCAATCGTCTATAGCAATTCCTGGAAAAACAATGAGGACACCGCCTCGGATCCAGGTCGATACAATGCAAATAATACCACATCCATTTTATTATTTGTTTATATGATAGCAATAGCCTAAAAAGAAATAAACTCTGGTAAGTCCAGTTTTTTATATCTGAACATTTTACGGAAAAAAATTATTAATCCACCATGGTGAGGATCATCTTTCCTCAAAAAATCAACAAACAAAAACCCAGGTGGCATCGCCATTTTCACAAAAATGTTATCAGAAGTACCATGCCACGTCTCGACAATAACAAAAATATCCAACCCCTCCATCAATAATTGATAAATTATATCAGATTTAGAATTTAGTGACCTAATTGTTCAATAATCCAAGTTTTACTTTTTTTTTTAAATTACACCCAGAATATTTACAACTACATTTTAGGTTGGTTTTTTTAAACGTATTATATTCCAATTTCCCAGCTCCCCCCTCACATGGTATAAAAAATTGTCAGTGTCATTCTTTGCTTCATATTTTTCATTGACGCTCAATGCTCCTGTGTTAAATCGTGCCTTATTGTTTTTACTTACAAAAATGATTGTTGCACTGAAATCAAGGAATTTCATTGTTTTTTGCTGTTGTGATCACTATTTATGCAGTTGTTTCACTTTAACTTTAAACGGAAGCACCTGATTATAAATTGAAAGTGCAGTTCCAGTTTCAAAACAGCATGTTTTAGATTGCTTTTTAAAAAATAACAGTTAAAAGTTTTACAAATTGCTTATTGAACAATTTGACAGTTCTTAGTCATTCTGCTCTCATATTATTTTTAGAATAATTTTAAATTTAGCAGCATAATGATATTTACTTACTTATTTATTTTAATTATTTTCATCAGATTTCATAGATTTGTGCCGAAATCGAATGAGAATGCAAGTGATGACGATGACTATGATGAAACTGATGATGAGAATATAAATAATGACATTAGTGATGAAAAATATTGTGCAAATGCAGTTGAACCGCCATCGTCTGCATCTTCTTCAATGGCGTGTCCTGAAAATGGTAATCGTTTTAATTTTCAAAAACTCTTCATTATAACGCCTTTTGAGAATAAGTAGGGAACAACTTAAGTTTAATGCGTTAGTTGTGAATAAATATATTATTAATAATATTAAATTAAAAGTTGAAATTTCAAACTTCTTATCAACTCAGCTCTATTCAATACATTTTTTACATACTGTATCCTTACCAGCTAATCAAAACATTTAAAATATTTCAAATTTCGATTAGCATCAATCATTATTTTCTAAATTTACGTTTAATCTGGTTCAAAAATTTTGAAGCTGTTCTTAAATAAATTTATGATATTTTAAAACTGCTTAGTTCCCAGGAAGCATAAATTTGAATGTGGCGATGGAATGGAATATTGTGAAGTGGAAACCAAAAAACAAAAAGTTCACAGTTCTGAGGGCAAAGAAGATGATCGTGTTTTTGAATCTTGTAATGAGCTCATCGACCATGGTTAGTTAATTTATTATTATTAAGTATTCATACTTATTACTTCATGTATTATTTTTTAGGGTCATGTGATGCTAAATGCTCCTTCTCAGTTCGCAAGTGGGGTCATGGCTGCTATGCAACAGCTAATAATCACATCCTTGATAACGAAGCATTAGATGCACTCATTGCTTTCAACTGCGATGGTTAGTGACTGAATTTTTTGATGATTGTATTGCTGATTTGTTTATTCTATTTTAGCCTGTCAACTCGAAACACTGGAAATTTTCAGTGTTTGATTTATCTAAACATTTTAAAATTTGGCTTTACATTAAAACTCTCAATTTAGTCAACAGTATTTGTAGAACACGTATGAAACATGAAAGCTTAAGATTTGCTATTTATGGATTTCCAGGTCATGCGTTTGCAGACGACATTCAAGTATTAGTCTTTAATTCGCCAAGTGCATTCCATAATGAAATCGATAGACTTATCCAGTGCGTGAAAGAAGTTGTAAATTAGATGTCGTCTAATTCACTCAAGCTCAACCAACAATTTAAAATGCAGTTGCTTCCAGTTGGTACGTGGCCGCAGCTGTGAAAGCTTAATTTCAGCTCAGTTGAGATAGGTGAAGTCAAATTATTTACTACAATAGTATCTAACTTGGACATTTTGCTTGATAGCAAATTATCTCATTAAAAAGATATTTGTGTTAAGTAAGTTCTATGAAATGTCCATCGGATCAGGCACTTTTTAGATCATTTGAAACATTTAAGAAAGAACTGAAGACATTTTTATCTTCTACTAAACTTTGATGCATTGTTTTTGTGTTTTTTTAGTTTATGACGTGTAAACTATATTTTTATGCTTCTCTTAATAAATAAATAAAGATATATATATATATATATATATTGGAACAAGGTTTTCGTTAAAACATATCTTGCTGAAAACTTTTGCCCATTTAATGTAAACTTTTGCCCTTTTTGTAAATTTTAATATTATATTATGTTATAAATTAAAAGCGCTGTTACCCTCACTATGTTAAATTAATTTTAATAAACACGATTTGCAAAAAGTTTTTAACGATATATATAAATATATATATATATATATATATATATATATATATATAATGTTGGATTAAGACTGTCAGAAATGCACCTATTGATGAAATAATCATCAATAAGTGCATATATATATATATAATATATATATATATAACTATATATAAATATATGGCTATACTTAATCAAAGATTGGAACTATGAACATGGTGGTTTTACAACATACATTTCAAAAGATGAAGATGAAGAGGTTTGTTTATTTTTTAACAATTAGTTTTATGATGCCACTTACCGTCCGTTTCTATTTTGTTTTCCATTTGCATAATAATTTCTCTCAACCCATTTCACTGCATTCATTTATCACATCTAATCTCAGTACATAAACAAAACTCTTTTTGCTCGCTCATCAAACACGTCTCGTTATCCTCTGGTAGAATTGATATAGAATTGAAACTTGTTCGAAGTTAATAGTACAATAAAGTTTAGCTGCTATGAACGCCCCAAGACTAGCTAGTCAGAATAGCTAACCAGCATTGTTCTTAGATTATGTTATACAAGTCTTCAGAATAGGAAACAAAATAAAAAAACTTAGCCTCATTAATAAGTTCAAATATTCTGAAACAAACTGTTACTTAAATGTTCAACAAATATTTTTATGTTGAACATGCCGCATACTCTCCAACTTCATGCGACTACATGTGCTTGAGTGAATAATTAATGTCATCATGACCTTTCAACGTTCTTTGTCTCATCTTAATTTTTTTCAATTCAGCTACTGACCATAGAACCGAAAGAAAACTCATTGAATTTGGTGTACCGTGAGAAAGACACAATGAATTTTGTTAAGTATATAGATAGTAGATCAACTAACAACGCATTTTTTGATATCTCCTTGACTTATTTCGAATAAATATTTTTAATTTTGCTCATATTTATTAATAAATTCAAAGTCAAATTTTTCTTGTTTTATATATACACGCTTTTATTTATACGCTTTTTGTACTTTATGCATGTATAAATACAACATCGTCGTCATGCACGTTTATAGGCGCTCGAGCAGCCCAGTGTTCATTCTAGGGTTTGTTGACGAATACCCCGGGCTGGCCTTGTCGCAAGATCACGCACATTTAACCGACTTTTCCATTCTTCTCTATCCTGGGCCAGTTCTGGTTTCAGGCTCAGTGCCATCATGTCCTTGAACAACACTTCTTCCTAGGTGAGCTTTGGTCTGGTCTGCCACTTTTCCTTAAACCTCTAATTATATTTGACAACTCATCTATCCCTAAACCTTCTCTATTACTTCATTACTTAGACTATTCCTCAAGGATACTCCCATTATTTTTCTCAACATCTGCTTTTCTGTTCTCCGGCCTTCTCTTGTTACCATTTTATAAGCTTTTCCCAGATCTACAAAAGCATAATAAAGAGTTTTCTTCTTGGCTCTGAATTTTTCTTAAAGTTTTCTAACAATAAAAATTGCATGGAAAAAACCAAACTGCTTTGACATCCATAAACTAAAATGGATCTGACTGTTGTTCTACAAGTTAGTAATAGAATTTTTTTTATATGATTCCCAGTAGAAATTAAATGATCGCTTTATTATATTTAACGCTTTTATACATTTTGATTTAATTTTGCTGATATGGCTCTTGATCAATAGATACACCCAAAAATTTGTATTCTTCTTCATACGTTAGAAGAAGAATTTTGAAAGAACCAATTAGGATGTTGTTTATAGCGTTTTCGTGAAAATAACACTGCTTTTGTTTTCTTGAGTGAAAATTTTGAAATTTATTGAAAAAAGCATGGTTTAATATAATTTTCAAGATTGTTCTAGTTAAAATTTATTTTTTTCTTATTCAATTTTATTTGCTAAAAAATCTGGATTCAATTGATTTTTAGATGATATTTTTTTAAATGGTTTGCTTTTTCTTGGTCGTCTACAAATTTTTGTTGTTAAAGTATAGATGGTTTGTTTTGCTCGCTTTATTTAGTACGTCTATCATTTTCCAAATTTATTCATACTTCCGCTTAGGTCTTCGTTTTTTGTCCATTTTACAAAGGTGGTGCTGATGGCGGTGATGATGATGACAACTAATCGACCCTTTTCAGGGCCACCCCTCTGACAATTAAACGGCTCTTTTCGGGGCCACCCTACTGAACGAAGTCTACTTGTTAAGCGTTGCTCGAAAAATATAGTTTTAAACATCGTGGAAGCATATAATAAATAAGAAATCACTACGTAAACGCTTTTATTTATTCAAACTTGTCAGTAAGTTTCGGTGCCTATGCCTCTCGACGTTTTAGTTCTGAATGTAAACTTTGGCCATTAAGTCTTAATATCAATTCCATTTTAGACTAATATTTACGCTTTAACTTCTCTCGCTTTTACTTATTGCCTCGAATTTGGTTTGCGTTGGAGCCCTGATGTCATGTTTTGCCGTACCTTGAGACCTGGCTGGACAAAATCGAGTGCGATTGAATATGAATTATTCAATTCAATATTGACTCATATTAATTTTCTTAAAGTAGTGTCTTATTGTGTTTTTCAACGCTTAAAACGGTAAGTAAAGCTTGCATGTTGTATTCTTTTTTTTGTGGTTTGGTTATTATATTTTCTATGTTAACAGTGTCTGGCTAAATCATGTAAAAATGTAAATGCGTTCGTAATGGCTTACAGTCATAAAAAAAAAACTTGAAGCAGATGAAAGTGATGATGCTGGGAATGCAACTTCTCTGGCATCCACCTACCACCTACTTATACTTCTTAGTTTAAGAATGTCTTCAGTAGAAAGGACGGTTTGTCGTTTTAGTTCAACTGAACGGAACAGCATTCGATGTTGATCTAACAAATTATCTCATCCAACAAGTGCATGTCTATAAAAGTTAAATTTAATTGAAATGTTTTATAAAAATTATACCGATGGTGTACTAACATCTATTATTCTAATGTGCATACATCTGAGTTATAGTGTATAAAAAACAAGATCGTATGATATTGATTGTTATTTGTATACAATGTATGCTGTATATACACGGCAGATTACAAAATTTTGATCTGTCTCATTTGTGTTTGAAATTTTCATTAATACACTTTTCAAACTGAATTTATTTTTACAGCATTATTGTTTTTAAGTTTTTATTTGATTGCAAAATATTGAAAAAAGTTCATAAAAATTCATTCCATGATATAATAAGTGTTACAAATTTTAAAAGTACACATCCTTTTACAAAAAAAAACATCAATTTTGTTGGACCATTCATCTAGAAAGATATTGATTGTTTACATATATACTCAACATTTTTGTTAGGGCTTTAATGATGTTACCTCAATTATGTTGCTAAATCTATTCACTTTCAGGGTCAACACGAACTTTATTTACAAAAGACAAAGAGTATAATTTATATTGTGAATTGTCATAACAATGCAGGTCAAGTTTTACATATATCACTTAATTCATTTTTGATGGCAGTCCATGCTGCCCACTGTGTAATATTCAAAACGCAAATGATAAAAAAACCGGCTATTGCAAATGTATTTCAACTTGAATGAACGTTGGCAAAATAAATTCATGCAATTTTAATATAACAGTGGAAATAATGGAATGGAATATATAAACAATGGAATATATAAACAATGGAATATATAAAGTGGGAATAACCAAAATAAGTTATTCAAACGAAAAAGAAAATGCCAAAAAATAAATTTAAATCTGGCTATCTAGCTAAAATAATTATAGTACACAATAAATTATATAAATAATCGGTTGTCCAAAAATAAATTTGAATAAAGTTGAATAATAAATTTATATTGAATTTTGCTGTCATAATTAAGTGTGAATGCAACAGTACCTAGCTTAATATCAGAAAGCTGCTACAAAATTTTAGCTATCGGGTTTTCTAGGCAAACTGGTAAAGTTCTAAAACAACTTGTCAACATAATCTTTGTTGACTGGTTCCTCTTTAACAGTGAAATCAACTGTACTCCTGGATTGATTTTTGGTGCTACGACTATCACCTTGTAGTTTTTGGATAAAAGTTTTTTGACAGCTTGCTGATTGGGTGAGGTCAAAATGAGACTCTCGTTGTTAACCAACTCAACCATCGCTGTTGGTATCCATTTCATTATTATTACTATTACTGGTAGAAATGACATCGTGATGGTGATTAGTTTTAAAAAGTTGTTGATTTTTGAAGTGAAGGAACTAGCGACTATCTTGTCATGCTTTGTCCTCATGTGACGTTTGTAAGTGTTATTAGTTTTGAACTTCAGAGGACAGTCGGTGCAGTGGAACGGGGTTTCCCCAGTGTGACTTCGGCGATGTTCCTGCAATCAATCAATGAAGTATTTTTTCAACAAGAATTTAAAATGTATCCATCGCCAAACAATTCGTTGACAAACAACGTAGATAATGTATTCGCGAATTTCCTTCTCAAACCCAAATTTAAAACATATCAGTTAAAACTTTACCAAATTATTTAAATCTCAACCTCCCACTCCGCAGACCCCCCCACATGAACAACTTGCATGCTCACCCATATTTAGTTTAAACTGATTAAATCTTTAAACCAATTTAAACCAATCTGATTAAACCAATTATGATGCACGAGTTTTTATACAACATACGATTCATCCAATAACAAATCACGCATAGTAGTAAAAATACTAAAATAGACACAAATATTCAACTACATTTCACAAAATACTCACCTTGAAATGACTGGGATGTCTGAACATTCGATCGCAATATTCACACTTGAATCAATTGATGTTGTCGTGTGTGAGCAAGTGCTGTGCTGCCTCGTGAATGTTTTCTCACAGCGGTAACATACATACGGCTTTATGCCTGAAAAATTGATATACATGAAATCAAATCATGAGCATGAATTCAGAGTATTTTCATACAACCATTATAAGTTCTTCATTATTTTTTCAGTACAGTCAAATTAAAAAAAATATGATAAAAGTCAAAATTCAATAAATAAAACTCAGTTCAACTCTCAATCGTGAAGACATCTTTAATAAAGCAAAATTTATAAAAACAATTACAAGAGTTTCATTTTAAAATACTATTTTCCATGGTTCGTACAAAGTATCACAACCAAAGCACGGTTGTGATTTTGCTGAAAATTTTGCTACTAGCGCAATTGAAATTTATATATATATAATTATCATTTCAAAATATGATGTAACAGCTACACATAGTTAGTATAACATAGTTTTTAGTATAACTATTAGACCTAGAGAACCCCAGTTGCCACACTGGACTATAGGTGTATTAAAATTGTTATTTAAAATTATTTATTATATATTGTAATAAGTGTTTTAACTTTTAATTAAAAAGTATAATGTTCGTTTCACATGATGTTTGCATGCACCGTATACAAATGTCACTTGCTAACAATAATGAATAATAACAAATAGGTGGTTTTCTTAACGTGCCACGTACATTAGAAATAATGCTACATTTAATTATAGTGTGAGCCATAAGCTTGTAAAGTTGAGCATGGCTTATCCAAACGATGCAAGGACAATTACTAATACTGATTCATTGATGATTAACAATTGAAGATAAAAAATTAAAAATTTTCAAGGAATTGAATGAATGTCACTTTAAGAAGTAATAATAAAAAATTCATCTTCCAAACATACCAGCATGAGCATGAGTGAATTGCTTGATCCTGCAGATCTTGCAAGTCAAGCTCATCTCAGAGTCCTCTCTCTTTTTGTTTCTTAACTCGTTCAGGTAGTACGTAGTGAGACGCTAAAAGACAACAGTGTTGATTAAATAAATGCGTTGTCATAAACTCGATGCTTGAAGCCTTAAAAATCTAAAAAGTATTACTGATAAATATTATTACTATTATTAATATTTCTCTTATAATTATTTCTCTGAGGAGATGTCAACAACACACAGCACATGTGAAATGCACACAACATACACAGTGCATGTGAATGTGCGTGAATCAATTCATCACACACAGTGCATGTGAATGTGCGTGAATCAATTCATCACACACAGTGCATGTGAATATGCGTGAATCTGAATCCAGACACTGGCACAGCAAGGATCATGCACCTTAATCATTACACTATCTTGAAGTTACAATAATTTTCATAAAATGAATTTTTCACATACAATATTTATAATATTTTTTGAACCATAAAATAGCAAACCTTGATTTCCAGATCAGACAACGAAGTTGTTTGAGCTTCGAGGCGTTCAACCTCCTCTTTATTTATATCGTTCGCCATAACCGTTTGATAGGCTTCAGTGTTCAAGGTTGCTAACATGCCAGTGTGGTTCATTCTGTTTCGAAGAGGTCCAGAGAGCAGAGTTGGTGGGGCTGTCAAAAAAGAATTTATTGAATAAAAACAAAATTTTCTAAAAATACTAATTATGATAATGGCCAGTAAATTAAATAATTTTAATCAAACTAATGGTGAATGTAAAATATCATTGTTAGCAAAATAAATAAAAACTGATCATTCAAATATATTATAATAATAAAATATTATTATTGTTTATATTTAGTATGAAAAAAACTTACGTTTGCCAAGTTTGATGCTTGGTAGTTCAACGTCATCTTCATCGGAACAAACTTCAAACACATTGTTGGGCAGACATCCGAGATGGTCGGGCAGGTCATTCAACAACATCTAAATAAAAATTAATGTTTCATCATACACCACTCAAAAGTGCATTACAAATTGAAAATTTTATAAAATGAAGCAGACCTTGACAATGGGTAGAATGAGTTTGAGCTGATTTAAGTTGTTCTCTACTGGGAAATTAACTCGATGCAGTGGAGTATCTTGTTTTGATTTGTGGCTTTCATTGTCTGTCTTGTCCTTATTAGAACCTCTATGTTTGAAGTCATAGGAGTGATCAGTGCACCAGGGGTGGTCCTTTATTAAACACACGTGCTTGTCTCGACTCTCAAATTTTTTATGAACTGCTGCTTCATGAGGTACTTCCGTTTTTTTAGACAAAATTGAAGGTCGGTGCCTTGAGTTTTTCAAAATATTTAGAGATTTGGTCTTTGAAACATTCATGTACAACTTGCTGCTCATAGACTTATCGTTGTCGGTGTTCTTTGATTTTTTGGTATTTTCTGAAATGACATGTTTTGTAGCATTAACAGAAGACATTTTATTGCAAGCAGAAAGTTTCCATTCCCAATCGTCATCTGACTTCTTTTACTTTCTAGCCAAATTTTCATTTACTTCACTATCATCACTTACTACTTCATTGTGGGAACCTAGGAAGTCTTGATCACTGTCATTGGAATCAAGTTCTTCCAACTTTATTTCTGACATTTGAAAGGCCACATTATTATCATCGCTGGTGTTCGTTGTCCCAAAGGTGTTACAATTTCTTTTGTTTACTTTTGTTTTTTCTTCTTGTTTTCTTCCAGATGCTGAAAAAAATTGTACTCAATCAACAAATTGGAAAATTTACAAAAGGCAAATTAAAAATGGAAAAAAATCATTTCAAATAAAAACATGTTACAATCTAAAAGATTGAAGTCAATCAAGGTTAATTAATTCTAGCATTCCAAAAACACCATCATTGAAATGGCTTCTGGAGTCTATTTTGATGTCAACAATTCAGTTACTGTAAAAAAATGTATATTAGAAAATAATTGTGGTTCATACATTCTCCTAAAGATAAATTTTTCTGAACAACATCAGCCATGAAAACAAAAGTTGGATCAGCTCTTTTCTTGTCTAAGAGTTCAACGAGGTGGCCTTGTAAATGCTCATACATTTGTTTTCGAGCTTTGTTCTCATTTCCGTAGCTTGAAAAGCTCGCTGAACATTTGGTGGGAATGAGACAGCAGGTGTAGACATAACTTTTCTTTAATTCATTTGATGACATTTGTGAAAACAACGCAATCATTGGTTTTTCTGTCAATCTTATTATGGCTTCCAATTTCAGTGTTTTCTGTTTCATCAATTTTTTTGGCTAGATAATAAAAAAAATAGACAAAAAATAAATTATTTCATAGGTGCTGAATGGTAAATGTATACTCAATACTAACTGTATGATATATTTTGTAGAAATTTAGTGCCCTGTATAAACTTTTTTTATGACATCTAGTTTTGGGTTTTGAGCTCAAGTCCATATCCTTTGGTGATTCTATAAATTATTATTTAAAAAAAAGTTTATTATGAAAATTTAACCAAATTAAAATACACATGTATTATAGACAAGTTTCTTAACAAACATAATAACATTTGGTAAACAAATTTTTTCATGTGACATATTTTAATTATAGTTTTATTTTAATTTGGTTTGAAACTTTGAATGCTTCTTCAAAAACTAATTTATTAGTCATAACTTTCGGTGGCTCAATTGTTTAAGTTGTTGCTAAACAATGAACAATTTCTAAAAGCTTTAAACTTTTTAGAGTTTCCGAATGAGAAACAAAAAAAGAATAATTGAAATTAATTCATTAACAAATTTCAACAACTAATATCGATGAACAGTGAACATATTGAAAAATGCATTACTCAAGCCTAACTCGAACTGCAATAAAAAAACATTTACTACCCACAAATCAATAATTAACAATTATTCTCCAAGAAAAACAAAGTAACATCGTGATTGACGTAACCTTCCGATGAAATATTAACTTCATGCTTGATCCCATTGTCTATATAAACTGTAGGTGGATCATTTACGTCTCCCAGTGGATTTGAATCATAAGAATTTTGAAAATAATCATCATTTGGTTCTTCTTTAATGGTGAACATTTTACTTATAATATGGATAGCCTTGTTGCTTCCTGTTGAAAAAAATATCAATATACTATTCACATATAGCTCCTATGATCTTGTAAAGTACATCTTGATCTTATTAATTTCTGTTCATGATAAATACCACTATCAATTAACAAATTCTTAAAATATATAACCCAGAGGTGTACAGTGCGAGTGTGCATATATCCACATGCAAAAACATTTGTAGATACAGACAAAGAGTGCATCATGCTCACAAAAGGAATTTAAGAATTTGAGTTACAGAAAGGTTATTTAAAGTTAAACCTTGAACAAGTTTGCACAGGATAACAACAGTGGATAATGTGGCACTGTTATTGCCAGACCTATAACACTCAGGCTAGATATAAATGCCGAAATAGAATATATATATATAATATATGAATAGTAGAATAGGGAAAGATAACAACTGGTCGCATAACACTATTGCATTATATAGAATAAGCAAAAATTGAAAACAGAGTTCATTATTAATTAAATATAAATTACTTTATATTTTTATATTTAATTAAATTTAATTAATTTTAAAAGATGAATTTTTATCCAAATTTCAATCACAATCAAAAAAATGTTCATATTTCAAAATAGCGACTATTTCCAACTGCGGAATGGAACCCTATCTCTCTCTACTGTATGAGTGCTACGTTTATATGTTTGAAATATCCATGTTTATAATTTTTATTTGCATTTGCATTGCACGTTGCAGAGGCAGAGAATGTTGCTATTAATGTAGTGAATTTAGCTTCGCTTTTAACAGTTAACTCCCGATCTTCCTTTCCGACAAAATTCTCATTCCCGAAAATTTGGTTATATCAATTAAAATTACCATGAAAATATTGAAATTTTAGAATGAAGTTACTTACGCCAACGCCACATTGTAAAAATTGAACGACTCGCTAGAATAAGTTACAGAAAAATTAAATTTCTTATTTCGGTGTGGCGAATATGCGAGGAAGGTCTGCTACTCACTCAGCCGGACAACATGTCGAAATGTCGAAAATGAGATTCGATAATTAAACAATACAAATTTTCAGTATTAACAAAGTATATTTAAAAAGTCATAATTTGTACTTTATTTTTGTATTGTTTGCCAAAAATTGATTGAAATATTTTGAAACATGTATATTAGGGTGGAGCTTATATTTTATGTTCTGAAATATCACCTTCTTACCCCCTAATTTTGTTTGTCCACTTGTCCACATGAAGAAGAAAAAATTCAGACAAATTCTCAGCTTCATTTATCAATATTTACTTGTAGCTCAGGTGCACTGAAGTTTTGAATGTATCTCGGCTTTTAAGGCTTTTGTCTTTAGAACCCATAGTAAGCATACTACAATGCAGTATTTTGTAACTGGCTAGACACTGGTCACATAACTAAATCGCATATTTATTATTACATGCTAAATAAAGCTTGCTTACATCAACAATGATGTATAATGGATATAAGACATCAGGGGCAGTATCATTGTTTTTGAAAAGAGATATCTGGCAGAGGGCAGAGATATTACAGAGAATTTTTGGAGCTAGTTGTCAAGAGGAATTTGATTCATGGCACCTGGGTCCATGCACCATCAACTATTGCTGAAATCACTGCTTGGCTACTCAACGATAAATCCAGCAACATCAAAGGCTGCATCACACAAGTTCTCCAATCACTTGTGATATTTGTCACCCGAACTGGCTGGTTTAGTCTTTTTTGACAAAACAGTAACTGCAGCAACCAAGAGATAGATGGTAAATGCCATGAAAGACGAGATTAACACTGAGCTAGCTCAGCAGGATCATAATAAGCGAATAACTGTTGACCTGCCAGCATTCATAGAAAAGAAATTTGAGGATTTCTTTTCAGCAAAATCGTTCACATTATTTCAACTCATGGAACTTCCGTATAAATTTTTCAATGTGGATCCAGATATGTGGAAGGCATAGGGGGACTATCAACAAGCATCAGAGACAGTTCGTTCCATGAGTGTGGTGAATGATCATGCAGAAGTGGGGTCACTCTTATTCAAAAACAAAGTTGCATTAAAACCAAAGATGAGTCTCAGCTTCAGTTCCTATTGCAGACAGTTGAGCAGCACAGGCAGGCATATCCGGACAGCAAAAAACACACATTTTTGGAACTTCGGCCAAGTACGTCACCTGTCAGCAGTGTAGAAAAGCACTAACTTTTTGCTTTTAAAGGTTGTATATTCAAGAACAGGCTTCTGTTTGATTGTATTTGAAGACAATGTTTAAGATTCTAAGTTAAAATGCTGTTACATAGATGTATTCTAGAATTATTTTACAATTTTTCAATAATAATTTGTAAATGGGTTATCTTTGATGACATTGAACTACCTCTAAATATAACACTAAGAAGCTCAAACTTTTTTTTCTCAATTTTAGATGAGGAGAAAAATATCTGAGGGGAAAGACCATTGAAAACCACAAATTTGATTTTTTGGGATGTTTAAGCTCCACCTTATACATATTTAAAGTTTAATGCTTACAGTTTGTTCAAATTGTGAATAAGATATAACAATTCATTATGATTAAACTTTAAAATAAGATGAATTGTGTGGCAGGCAGGTTAGCATGATGCTGCTCATTCATCGTGGCAAATAAAGTGGTCAATAAGAGATGCTGACATTCGTGAACGACAAGATTATAGATATCATTCTATTGAAATGTTAATTTAATTTGTGATTTTTAATACTTTCAAATAAAATTGTATGTGAATGATTTGATTAGTAGTAATTGTATTGTGTTGCTGGATTTGTACAACGCTTGTCATGAATTGACAGAAGCGTACTTCATATTTTGCTGTTAGAGGTTGAATAAATTATTTGTCAAACGTTTCTTGAAGTCACTTCGACTGATGACGTTAACATTTTTTATCTAAAGTATCTAATCTATCTAAAATGTCCAATTTTGTTTGTTCTGCTTGCATCAATACGCAACAACAAATACGAAATAGCAATGTTTTTGAAGCCATTAAGGTAGAGAAAGTCACATCGTCTCAATATCTAGGGGATGTTCTGGATTGTACTGGAACAGTTGAAGCTGCCGTTCGAGCACGCATACGTGCAGCCTGGAATAAATGGCATCTCCTTGCCTCTATATTGATGCGGCGGGACATCCCACTACCACTACGATCAAGACTTAATAAATTTGTGATACGTTTGGTCTTGTTATGTGGTGCAGACACATGGCCAATGACAACCAAACTGAAACAACAACTTCAAAAAACCGACATGAAAATGCTCTGATGGATGCAATGAATTAGTCTGAAGGACCACATCAAATCTACCGAAATCCTGCGTCGTGCTGGTTTAGATGATATAAAGGACGAATGCCGGCAACCCCGTCTGCTGTGGAAAAAGTGCCATAACTTCTCTTGCAGATGTTGAAGTACCTGGCACACGTCCCAAAGGCCGTCCAAAGAAGTCCTGGTAGCAAACAATCGAGCAAGACATGAAATCTCTAAATTTAAATGAAATGGATATAACTGATCGTCTAATTTGGCGCAAAAAATTGATGGCAAAGAAAACAACGTTCCACCTCGGGGAACTGGGTCTCTGGACGATAAACGAAGATTGATAGATCCAAATTGCAAATTTGAGAAGCTGAGACTGAAAATCTTTTTTTGATTTGAATTTTTGAATTCTTAGGTCACTATGGTTGGATGATCGCAGTCGGCCCTTTTATTAAATTTCTGAGACTGATTGGATCTTTTCCCTCATATAGATTCGTGCATTTCCAGCCAGACAGTTATCTTCTCTTATGAGAAAAACTGTATTTTACTATGTATCTGCAGACAACTATCAGACATCATCTAATAGCTCATAGTCTGTGTAGTAGTTGTTGTAGCTTATCTGAGAAGGGTGCCCTTTCGGTTTTTAGGAATTGAGCCATAGCCGCCGGGTCCGCCCAGCAGTTGTGAGTGTGGTAAGTTTTGCGGGGCAGTTGAATAGGTGTTGGATGTTGTGATTAGAAGATGAGCAGAGATTGTGCTTGTCAAGTTTTATTTTATTGTATTATTTATTTTGCTAGGTAGCTTTTGAGATATATTGAGTAGCCACATTGAAGTCGAGTCAGAGCTGTTCAATATTGTTGATAGGTGGAAGAGGGTTGTTGACTATAGGGTTGAATTTTTATGAACTGTGATATCGAGAACAGTGGTGATATGAATGTGACGAATTGTAAGTGTAATTGTGTGGAGGAGATGTTATGAAATTGTGATTGTGTAGAGGGGATGATAGGAAATTGTGTAGGGGAGTTGAAATGAAGGTGTTTGTTTGATGATACGGGGTGTTAGGAGTGCATTCATGAGATGATAACATGGATGAGAGTTATTGAGACATTAAGCGAAGCATTAGTCTGCAAGTCATCCGTTCTTTAATATAAAAATCAGCAGCTGAGAATAATTAGAATGAGAATAAAATAAAATTGTTAATAGGAGAAAAGTGTATCAATGTTAATGAAATATTTACACACACATGGAGTACATCGTCGGGTCGACGAATTGGGTCATCGGTGAGTCCTAGAATGAGCGAAAAGTCCTATCCTTGATGAACATTTCCGTGCACAAGTTCCACAAAACCATACATTTGTACTATCGCCACTTTGGGCCGTCTGTTTTCGTCAAGTCCTTTTTTCAGCGAGGGCAGCTGTACGTGCCAGTTCAAAAGCGGAAACCGCCGACTGGGTAGACCTCCATTCCGAGCGTCGTAGAGCATCAACACAAAGAGCCTTGGGGTCTAGACCACATTTTTTCATATTTTTTTTAAAGGCTGTCTTTGTATCTGCGTACAGGGCCACTTGCCAGTCTATTTCCCCACGCCAGCAGACAAAAAAGACCTGCTTGGGGATACTTGTATCTGGCATACGTATAACGTGCCCTATCCAGCGAAACTGAGTTTGAAGCAGAGGCGATGTACACCCATTATACCGCACTTTGACAGAACCACTGTGTTAGGGACCTTGTCTTCCCACCGGATACCTGCAATCATGCGCAGGCATCTCATATGAAACTGGTCGAGTCTACGAATGTGGCGACGGTAGAACGTCCAGGTTTCGCAACCGTAAAGCAGTGAAGGGAGCACAACTGCTCTGTATACCGCAATTTTGGTGGCCAGAGTAATTCCGTGCTCTTTCCAAAGACGTCCGGTCAGCATACCAAAAGCAACACCTGCTTTTGCAAGCTTTGCTGTAATATCATCATCGATATTTGCATTGTTGGAGATATATCCGCCTAGATAACAAAATCTATCAACAGAATTGAAACGCGAGTCGTCCGCCATCACATGGGCTATTGCCTCCAACAAAACTGGGTAGCTCTGATGCAAGACCTCAGTTTTCTTCAGACTGACTGTAAGTCCAAATCTCTTAGCTGTTATATAGAAGCGGTTGAACAGCGTCTGAATCTCGGTGTATCCGGCACCTTTTTCTTCAAATTGTGAAGCATCGGATAATCTTGTCTCACTCAGTGCATCAATATCTATTTCAAAACGAGCCAGCTCACGCGCCACGATGGCGGACCTACGTTCATTTCGATCACTATTCTCCAACAATGTGCGAACGTTCCATGCCACAAAGTTCAGTATTTTCCTTTTGGATTTATGTATATTTTTGCCGCAAAAAATGGATATCCAGTCAGCCGCGGTCAGCCAACAAGACGGTTTTGTTGGGCTAGCTTTTCTTAGGACACATTTTCCAGTCCCTTCTCCAGTTGGAGAAAGCAGTGCCTCCCTAAATAGGGCTGCTTTGTCGCCAAGGCAGGACCGAACGCCACTGAGGTGGGATACCTACCGCCAATGGGAGCATTTTTTAGGAGATGAGAGTTCATTTCTCATCCCCATCCCCGGCATAGTCAACCCGTTTTAAGTTTAATGTTAATGATATATTTACACACACACACACACACACACACACACACACACACACACACACACACACACACACACACACACACACATATATATATATATATATATATATATATATATATATATATATATATATATATATAATCCTTTAAAGACAGAAGAAAATGCGTGCAAAACTGTAAAGTAACTTTGATCATTATTTAACTAACATTATTTAGCATTCGTATATATTGAAATTTAAAATTCAGTTTGAGAAATGAAAACTTGTTTGTTGTACCGGAGAGGCGATGTAAGGTTGATTAACGTTATATACGTTTACACATTAAAATCAATGAAGTTATGACGTAATTTGCTTCAGAAGTGTCATTGTTTCTTATTAATAGCTTTGTATTTATAAAAATATAAATAGCTAATTTGAAATTGAACAACGTTAAAAATTGTTTTGAAAATTTTAAGATTTTATTGAATTGAAATAGTAAAATGTTTTATTGCGCCTGATTTGATGTTCATGGGCCTATCGGTGTTGTTTTTAAATGTGAAGACTTATTTAATTATTCTATCTACATTACATATAAACATAAACATAAAAAAAGGGTGGGTGCGAAAAACATATGCCCATATCTAAATGAATTAAAATGTTATTATAATATCATTATAATAACAATGCATATAATATAACAATACATATCTTGATAACCTTTTGTTCATATTTTCCATTCAACTGAATTCCACTTTATTTAACAGTTAATTTACACCCATATTTTTTATTTAATAATATCCATATTTTTGATGATTCAAAACGTCGTCACATTTCTTTATAATTGTTTGTTTTTTAATGCTACCTTAAAAATAATAAATGAATCACTCGTCATATCTATGGATAATTTTTGTTATTCATTTAGAAATTGCATCACCCGAGGAAACAACAGTTTTCTCGGTTTTCTCAATTTTACAATGTTACAAAGGTTTGTTGGATAATGTTGATGAATACGAAGCAGAAATCCCAAACGAAAAGACTCCATTTAACACGGTTGTGGTTTCAAATACAAAACGAGTCTTGAAAAAATTTGGCTATAATTTTGAAAGAGTACTGAAAAATTATTATCCCACTGTTTGCCCGCAGGATTACGTATGCGGCCTCGTCGTGGAATACTCAGGAAGTAAATCTCTTATATAAATGGGCATTAATGTTTAATTATCCCTTTATTTACATTTTAGATTAATTTGTAAAACCGGTAATCTATATTTTTTGTTTTTGTAAAAAGTTTCAACTAATATTTTAGTATTGCAAATATTTTACTTTTATTTGTTTATTCTTATAAGTCGTTACATGACGCGTCTTCAACAGTTTTAAACCACATAACTAGAATAAATATAACGGCCTTCGCTCTTTTTTAACGGTCGAACAAGGAGCTTACTTTCGAAGGGAACTTGGAGGGTGATTTTTTATCGTTCGAGTCAAACGTATATTTACTAATTTAGGAATATTGCTTTTAAAATGTTAAAATTTTATTTTTTTAAATTGTTATTCAATGTGGCAATAAATTACTTTTATTTTATATAAATTTAAAAAAATAAAGTCGACATTACCGGAAATAATTAAAAGTTGAAAAAAATTGTGTTCTTTGCATACCCCTGCTTCATCCCATAAGAAAGTGTTGTATATTGGTAAATAGGCCTCCCCTTGTTTTAAACCAAACGGAAATTCAGCTACTTGAACAAATAATTATAATAATATAGCTTACTGAGTCCTAGAAATATATTGTAATTATATTGCAAAAATGTATTGTGATTCAAATAGTTATAGTATAAAAAATAGATTAGTTTGTGTTAATAATAAAATCAAATACATTTGGTTATATTTTGTCACAAAAAAAAATTGAATCCGCTTCTGTATCTTATCTAATTATTAAAATTCACTATTCAACTGTTTTCTTCATGCATAATAAAGTAAGCAATTTATTTTCAAGTCACCGATTTTCCAATTCAATAAGCTTGTGCAAGGTGCACGAAGTTGATGTTCGTGAAGCATATCTAACATGCCTGGGTGGCGTGATGGCCTAGTGGTTAGGGTCGCCTGGTGCTGTTTCGCAGTGCATTGACCAGGTTCGAATATAACACAAAGATTCCCGCCTATCACATGCGTCCTGATACGTCGTTTAGGACGTATTCCTATGCGATGTTTGGGTGTTGTTGATTTCTCTGAACCTAGGAAGAGTGTGATGGAACTAATTTTTTTAAACCTTTACATTTAAAAGCCAGATTATGACAAATCTGATGAAACTTAACATATTTTAAAATGAAAATTAAATTATTAATAATCATTATTTACATATTTTAATAGACAATGTTATTTTTGAGATATCATAAAACGACGCCATTGGCCGTTTATTTTATGAAAAAATTGAATTGCACACATAAATAGATTTTTGGCTAATTTTTTAAGATTTTCGTTACCGATTATGTTTATTTGAAGATCTACTGGTGATGCACAAAAAGAGCAGTAGTATTTTGAAATCATTTACTAGAAAATAAAAGTATCTATTCGAATCTTCAAGCAACTTTGAAATGCACACATGAATGGATTTTTGGCTGTTTTTTTAGTTTTCGTAACAGACTACGTCTACTTAAAGATCCACGGGTGATGTAATGACATTTTTAGATGCGGATTTATAAGTTTATTTATTTATATATGCACACATAAATGAATTTTTGGCTATATTTTAAATTTTCTGTTAACAATTATGTATCTTTGAAGATCCACAGGTGATGCGTTCAAATTTTTAAATGTGTGCACAAAACGGGGCAATAACGTTGTTTTTATATCTTTCCATAGATGATAAATTATCTTATAAATCAATAAGCATCTTTGAAATGCACTTGCACATCTTAATGAATTTTTGGCTGATTTTTACACATAGTTTTCAAGTTAAATTATTTTAATTGGAAAAAATTATTTAATTTAAGTAATTTATTAAATAAAATTAGTAGTTAGCTTAGCTTGTTAACATAAATTTAACGACGATATCCATTGTTAGGGGCTCAGTTGATGTGCGTTAATCCACAAGATTACGTACGCGAAAGAGGCTGGACTGGATTCTATTTAGGGTTGTGTTCCACGAGTTTCTGCAACGATCTAAATTTTTTGATGAAAAATTATGGCGAAAAAGAAGGAATACATTGTAAGTTTGCTGGTTGATGAACTGGGCTTTGATTTTTATTTAATTTTCATGTATGTGTGATTTAAATTTATTTGAATCACTTTTTTTTATAACGTTGAAGATATTTCTTTTATCCAATTTTTTGGTCATTTTTTTGGAACCGCCGAACCGTTCTTTTAAAAATTCATCAGTAGTTTATCTTTTATTATTTCTGAACTAGGGTTTTCCGAAAAATATTTAACTTTTCGAATGCATGATTATAATTTATAATGATAATCAACATTTATTTGCATTGAACGATGAGCTTCGGACAAACGTACGTACGTGACCAAGCCACCTGTATTCAAGGCTTCCACACGCAGAAAGGTAAGATACGGAGCCGTAGATGACAGGTCCATGAATATCAGAGAACTCTTCCGATGGTCGGTCACCAAGAGAACTTTTTACTACGAGTTTGAAAATGAAAAAGAATCCAACCTTTCCATGTTGGTGGTGTGCAAAAAATTCACTGGGGCTCTTATAATGTTTGTTATTTTGCACTTCTGTGTTCAACGTTGGACGCCTGTTTAAGTGAACATTTCAAAGTTTTGAATGATTGTTTGAATTTTTTTTATCGTTTCATTAATATTTATAAAATGGGTTACACAAAGCAAAATTTCTAAAACTTTAAAAGATGTTAAGAGACTTCTACAATTAATTCAATTAAATAAAACTACATACATATACAAATTTGTATACAATACATATAATGAAAACTTCGTTCCAAAATACATATATTTGTTTATTTTATACATGATAGAACAGAAAAGCTTTTTTCGGTATTCCTATACCATCTTCGGTGTAGATGCTCAAATATTTTTATACTGTTCCTATTTATTGGTTTCTTGTTTGTTCAAAGTGAATATTTAGTTATTTAATTGAATATTCATGACGTTGAAGATTGTAAAACTAACAACCACAACATATCAATTTGAACACCGAAGATGGTAAAAGCTTTTTTGTTCTATCATAAAAAATAAAAAAAAATTTTGGTTTTGAACTAAAGAAACTTGAATATATATATATATATATATATATATATATATATATATATATATATATATATTGGAACGAGGTTTTTTTGGTAACCTTTACCATCATCAGTGTAATAGAGTTTGTGATATTGTTATATTTTATTTAGTTCATCTGGTATTTATAGTATTTTTAACGAAGGAACTCTAAGTTTCATTGTTTCTTTGTGTGAGTAATTTCTTTGCTGGTAGAATCGTTACTGCCTGTTGTTGGATACAGGGTTTCTATTTTCTATTAATAAAGCCTCTGCCATTATCAAATTGCTTATATTATGGTTGTAAAATAACACTTTAATATTTGAGTTTAATATTTTCCTTGTTATTTTTATTTGTTGCGAATCCATTAGATGGTTTTTTATTGCACCATTGTGTGTATTCATTGTTAACCTTTTTGACAAAGTCGTAGTAGTAAATCCGATATATTCTGTGTTTCGGTGCCTACAATCACCGATTTGACAATCAAAAGAATATACTTGATGACTGCTCTTCATTATCGATTCTGGTTTAGTACTGCAATTATTTTTAAGAACAAGGGATGAAGTTTTGTTCGTGTAATAAATCCTAGTTTTAATTTATCATTTTCGTTGATAGTTTTTACGTTACCGTTTACAATTGTTTTTATTATTTTCTCATCGATCTTATAAGCTGTTGACGTTGTATTTTTGTAATAAACTATTATTTCATCTGCTGTTTTATCATTGTTACTTTTCTTTGTTACGTCACGATGATTTTGCTAATAATTTTTTAAATGAATGTTCTTTTGTAATAATTGTTAATTAGCATGTTGGTTGTAGTTGTTGTTGACTAGAAGTTTTTGATACCGCTATTTCCGTGCGTTTATATCGACGTTGGTTTAGTAACTAAAAACCTCACTCGGCAAACGTGTCACTTGTTTATAAAAAATTGTGTTACAACAATCTATAGACTACAGAAAAATTAGAAATGATAAGACTTATTTTGTAAAAAAAACACTGTTTTACAAAAAAAATAAGTCATCAAATGAAGTGTTGAAATACTAAAAGAATTGAAAAATAATTTAAGCACGTAGCAACAAACACGGAGAAGGTTGTTTCATATTGAAGGATTCCCTCAGCTGTTTCATTCAAGCGTCCGTACGAACCAAGTACACAATAAGCTGTTTCATCAAGTGAAAATGCGCTTCATTATTTAATATATGCAGGTGTTTTACAGGTAAGCAAACGTAAACAACATGAATACTGCTGTTGTAGAGGCAACATGTCGTAGGCATCATCGTACATTGAGTGTGCTTGTATCTGCTTTGTGTATCACATTCATCATTAAATTGTAGATGGGATAGATAGATATTTATATTGCGGGGCGTTGCCTGTTTACCAAAGAAAAATAAAAATAAATCTTGTTGAAGAAAATGTTTAAACTGCTATTAGATAGTTTATTCAATAAATAAGTTAAGTCGTTAAGTTTCAATGTGAAAATAATTTTGATTAACTCGAATTAAAATTTATGTATATATTTAAATACATTTTAAGATTATTTGTTTTCGAAGAATGTTTACAAATATATAGTTTAGTAATAAATAATAACTGTTAGATAGAAAAGTTTTTATTTTTATTATTTTAATGGTTTTTTAATATTTTTCAACAAAATTTTGGAACGGCTATTGTATATAACAAAATACAACCATGCATACAAAAATTGAATGTATCAAAAAATTACAAATTATTTTACTTTAAATTATTCAAAAACATTTCTATCTTAAAAAGTACAAGCAAGGATACTCACAATCAATTTTATTGGTGAGTTTGATTTTTAATTTTCTCTAAACTGCTGTGTTTATATCTAAATAATTTAGTAACAATTAAATTATTGAAGCATTTAATTAAGACATTTAAAAGTCAATCACGAAGGTAACTCTGGCAGTAAAATTATAATTAAATTAGGAGAAGTGGGCATTTATAAACACAAACCAGCTTTTCAATGGTAATGATGATTATAATAATTATTATTTTGACGATTATTTTAAAAATTTTGTGGTGATGATTTAAGTATCGCCCGAGTGCTGCCGTTGAGCCACAGTTTGACAGGACGAGTTTATTAGTCTGTTTCACACCCATTGGTCGTTTTTGCCTATCTGTGAAGGCTGGTATTTGTAGGCAGTTGTTGTCTGATGTATTTTCTTGAAAATTTATTGAAGACCTCGGATAGTTTTACTGTTGATATGGACCATCGTGTAATTGACCTCTGAGCCGAAGATGTGTTCTTTTACTGATTTCACTATAACTCCTTGGCATTGTGGTAGTGATAGATGATATTTAAGTCAGCCTGATGCTGTTGCCGTTTTAGAGCTACATGCGTCTCTTTATTATCAGCAATGTCTGGATTGAGGTTGTCAGCTTTTTTTGTAATGTTTCAATCCATTGAGACTTTACTTCATCGCTTGCATTATGTTTAAAATAACCATTAAGTTTCAGTCTCATTTTAGCGATTTCATGCTAAGGCCTCCAGATTCATAGGGCAGCGAGAGAATTTCTGCGACGCAACTAACTGCTCACAGGCAGAGAGCCAACCTCTTACGGCTTCTGTTTCCAGACAGCCCAGTGTGTTTTCCATCCATGTCAATAAAATATAGTACATTCGGAGTTCTAATGTGAATTGGGTCAGAACAAAGCGCCTTAGGATCTCTAACTTCCATGGGACGGACGTATCCAGACCTCCAGTCTGGATATGGTAAACTTTAAGTTTACCATACAGCAGTTCCTTTTCTTTGCGTTCTTGCATATAAAATAGCAAATTTTTTTCCAGATATGTGAAATGATCACCGATATTAATCTGAGGAATAATCTGGGTAAAAATTGCTCGTATTTTTTGTCGATCGTCCCAATCCCAAATATGCAGCATTTGTCTCTTCTCATTTTCATACCTGTCAATTGGCACCGGGCTTGATTGAGATCTATAAGTTTTTGGGTCGCATCTGTGCTTTTTGCGATGATTGCCAAAATGTCGGCAAACTGATGCCAAGCACTATCTAGCTATTTTTCTGGTGTTTCTTTTTCGTCTTTCAGCAGGTGGGACAATAACTGTGTACGTTCAGCTACACTATCTTTTCTTGGGTAAAAACCTTTCTGTATGGTTTTATTGATGAAATTATTCATTTTGAAATATTTTTAATATTTTGTCATTAATTAAAATAGAAAATATTCTATAAAGAACTGGTTGAAGTGTAATTGGACTGAAATTTGATGGTTGGTTGAGGTCACCTTTTTGTAAATTAATATTGTCAGGCCTCCTTTCCAGCATGTATGAAACGACGATTACTTCCAGCATTCAACAGACAATTGGTGGAGTATTGTACGGAGTATAGGACATTTTAAAAATTATTATTGATATTTGTCTAACGGACTGAGAAATAATTGCTGAAATTTCGTTATATGTCGGGGTGTTGGCACAGCATGGAAATGATGGAAATGATTGGTGGAGTTTGGATCTAATTTGGCCGGCGAAACTTATTGTTGTGTTGATTGCTTAGAATGTTTCAGAAAAATTTTAAAGTAGTAAATCGTTTGATGGATTAAGCAACTTTTTCATGTGGCCCAAAAGTGTTGTTTTAATTGATTATTAGCATCTTAATTGTTACCAATTTTTAGTGCTTTTGACGAAGACAATTTTGATTTTACTAGTTTACTGAGTCCTATAATTTGAAAATCAAAATTGTGACTATTACGGATAAGAATTTTAAGTTGTTTCAATTTTTTTTAGTTTATAGATTGGTTTGTTTTGATCTACCGGTGAATTGTTTTAGGTTTCAACGTTCCTTAGTGTGATGCGAAGTAGTCGTATATTGTTAACTGTAGACTGTTGGTGAAGTTGTCAATGTTGTCGACGTTAGACAGGTTTGCTCTCTGCGAATGGAATTACGCATTGGCCTCAGTCCACTGGATTGCAGTTTCGTGGTGCATTTGTGGTGCATTTACCTTGTCGATATTTGGTGCCCTTGAGGGTGAAAAAGATGTTTGTTGATGGGGAAAAGACGATTGCGAGTTGGAGCTATTTTTAGGATCGTTTGTTGTTTCTTCAGAATTTTCAGAGTTTTTGAGGTTAAATATTTTGCACGAGCGTTGGTGCATCCGTAGACCCTTCGTGCCTTTACAGTTTATAACGATAATAATAATGATGTTATTAATAATAATAATAAAGTATTAATAGACGCGAAGAAAAATTGCTAGCCCGTATCTAACGTTAAAAGTTAATGAAAAATAATTTAGAACTCGTAAAAACATAAGCGTAAACGAAGCCACGAATAAACATGTAAAAAAAAGTATGACAGTGTAAATGAAACATAATATAGTATAATATAAATTAGGCAAAGCTAATCCCACGAATCAAAACAACATTAAGGTAAGTAACAATTATATTATCATTGAAGAAATGAAACAAAATCAATAATAAATTAGCACTTTTTCAGTCATACACAAATTTGAAAGGAACATCTATCCAACGTTCATCCAACTTTCGTTTAAATATTTACTGTTGGTTAGGTCACCACATCCTTTCGCAAACTCTTCCCAAGCCAACAACAAATTTGTTGCTGCAATAGATTTTTTTCGATTTTTGTGGTAGGCGTGAGCTTTCAACTTACAACTCTCATTCTGTCATCGTCATGATTCGCAAGAAGCTGGATGCTAACATCAACCTGACACAACATCATTTCGTACAGCTGAATCTTTCATCGGCTTGTTGACGAAAATTTATTAAAATAGTTTTATGTAAGAATCGGTCGTATTTAAGGTATTCAACGTGATTTTTTTTATTCTTTGAAAAATCAAAATTTGACAGACGTCAGGACGATATTATAAAATGAAAAAAATAAACAGTGTATTTATGGGGGAAATTAAATGAAGATTTTAGAAACTGATTAATGACTAAATTAATTAATTAATTACATAATGAACAAATAAATATATTATAGAAAAGAAATTAGACACAGCAGACGACGAATGATTATTTTGTGTTGATATGTTTTAGGCGTCTTGGGATGAATTTTTCATCTTGATAAGTTGATTGAGTGGGGTTTGATGTTTATGTTTACGTTGACGAAGGTAGTGGGTGGTAGTAGAGGGTGGATGATGTGGTTGGTGTTAGTTTCTATTTTCTTAAAATATGAATCGAGTGTGTTGAATATTTGAGTGACCGAAGGATATGATGAATGTAGTTGATTGAGGCAAATTACTTTTTGATGAGAGATTGTAGTTGTTGAGGCTGTTGTTGTGTAGCGAAGCCAGACCAGTTAGGAGCTGCATATTTGATGTCAGAATTGCAGAATGATGGCTTCTAATTCAAGTTAGAAAATTGTAATTGCGTGTTGGGATTTTTTTAACTACACACCGAAAAATTAAGAAAATAAAACTTTACAAAATTCGTACCCTATTTGAAAATGCTTGATTGGAAAAATTAAGTTCAAATGAACATGATCGAAAATTCATTACATCTCGGTATTTTTATTTCATCGCCCATACTTTTGTAAGAGTATCGTTCAAGTTTTGTATTCATCATAACACAAATACTTTGTCTCTAAACCATCAGGAATATCACCAAAATGTAAATAATGAAACAAATTTGTTTTAAAAAATTTCGAGAGCAAAATAAACAACGTTTGAATGTGTAGGGCTTCAAAATTTGCATAGTCCCAGTTAGGCAAATATTTTTTAAAAATATTTTTTGCTCTACTTCAACTTATTTAATTTTTAACGGTGTGAAATTTAATTTTCAATAATTTGATCTATTTAAAATTTATTACATCTGCATAAATGTAAATAAAATTCTAAAATTGCAATTTGTCAAAAAACAATTTATAACCAAAAAACACGATCAACAACATATAAAGAGCATATAATTAACAACTTTATACAAACAACCGGTGGCAGATTTGAGGGGTCCGGGGATGGCCCCTGTTATCAACAAAAAAGTTCGCTAGGAGTAATTCACAGTTTTTGGTCCCTTTCCGAAGTTGCCTAGATTCGCCCGTACAAACAACATACAAACGGCAACATAAACAGACTAACCTTGGATAGAAAATACCTCTATTTATACTCCTCCATCGCCATAAAGTCACCATCGTGTAAGACAAAGCATCTCAAAATAAATGTCTATCGCGTCCTATTACTTCACGAACGTATCGCTTTATCAATCCTGGTCATAATGTTTTCTTTAAAAATTTATTAGAAAACTTGAAATTAACAAAAATTAAATATAACAAAATTATTGGATAATTTACTGAATGAATTAAAAATTATTAAATGTTAAAATATATTTACTGTTTAAAACAATTAAAAACGCAACTGAATGAGTCTGTCTTTAAACGGGAGCACAAAGGTAGATTTTAAGTAAAATATAACGCTGCAGTGGGATGGGTGATACGAACAACTGAACTTGGGCGTTGTTTTCGGAAAGTGGTTCGATGTTGGCTCAAACTTTGCGCGGAAGAACCTGCAAACGTACCTTGCTACTTTTTTCATTTGCTCATCATTTTCTTTTCGTATATTGCCCGTTTCTGTTTTATTCTCTTCTTTTATCACATAAAAGATGTGACTATTCAAGTTATTTATTTATTTTTGTTTCTCCATCCAATTTTTTCCATAATGCAGGTTAGTAGAAGGCGGGTTTTTACTCGATTCGATTTGACTGCCAAATTTATTTTACGGAGCACCTGCGTTCTTTACAAATGCTTTAAATAATTATTTATCTATAAGTAAGATTTTAAAATGTACGATTTTTTGTGTTAGCGAATGATTCAGTGTTTCTGTTTTCTAATGCTGTTGGCATTCAAATAAACGTCTAAACGAGCCTGTGTTTAAACAAGTCGTGTTCATCTATCAGAAACCAGCGAATGTACGTAGACTGAATAACTTGACGATGATGCTAGCTGCATCAATATTTATCATATTATACATCTTTTGGATTTCTGTCATATTCAGCGGTAATTTTATTTTGTTTGTTTGTTTGTCAACTCTTATTTGTTTTTAGTGTTAATTTAGATTAATATTCATTGTTATTAGACTCTTTTAAATTGACAATTCTTTATTAATTATGTATTTTGTTAGATGTGGACTTGGTTCGCTTTTTTGGTTTGCATAAATGTACATGATAAAATGTTATGTAACGTTATATTCATAAACAATTTTCAACTATTCCTCATCAAAGACGTGATTAGTGCGACCTTGAGTACTTCATTTCTACTAATATATCGTCACACAGAATATAAACTAGATTCAAATAGCATCAGATAAATTATTTACTTTTATGGTTTATAATATTGAACTATTATAATATTTGCATTAATTACATCAATCAATATAATGTGCACAAATTTTTATTGAATAAGAGCGAAGTAGAAGTAAAAACTTTACTTTTTTCACTTAAAATTAAAGCATTTTATAAATTTTTTGCATCGACAAACTTTAATCATTTTAACATAATTAGATTAATTTATTTAATTTATATAATTTAATTTTCAATTTGGAAAACTTTGTTGGCAACTTTGTATTTCTTTGTTTTAAATGACTAATAAGCCACACTCATCAAACACAATTATTAATATCAATTATTCAAATTCATTTTCATGTATTCAATGTCATTCATCGCACATTCAAATTTGTTCCTCATTCAGTCGTTAGTTCATTCAAATTTCCTACATTACAGGTTGCTTTGTTTTCTTTGAACATTTTATCAGTATTGTAAATATTAGTAGTGAATCAGATCCTGGATTCTTTAAGACAAGTCTGTGCATGCCCCAATGATGAAACATATTTTAATTTTTGTTTATTTGTTCGTTCAATAATTTTTTTGGCTTTACATGTTTTTAGTAAAATTTTTGCAACCTTTGAGTATAAAAAATATCGAATAACGCGCATGACGTTTTGTCTTTATGAATAAATGAAGAGTAGGAAGATGGCATTTTGACTTTAAAGCTTCTTTTGAAACGAAGACCTTGTGGTTTTTGGGGTTCGGGCAAGGATTTGTTTAGGCTTAAAAATTAAACTTTTGTAAAAATAACTTTAAATTGAATTATTTAATAATAAAAATGTTTTTTTCGGTCAACAAATGTCATTATATTCATAAATTGTTATACTAAATTAATTGATTAGATGCATAAATAAATACAAATGAATTTGCATTTTTTTTATTTTTATATTTAATTTAGTCAACCGTACATCGAAAAATTATTTTGTGCACCTCCATTTCAACTAGAAAGTACACTGACATTGTTCAATGGGATGTTAAATTAATTTTCACCAGTACACCGAGTAAAATTCTGCAATATTTTATTGTATTCTGTTTTTTATTTAGTCTTTGAGTTTGATGAAATAAAATTTGCTCCCACACTACAACTTTGAACATGAGATGCAACTCACCGTCCCATTGCGACGATCCACTTTTCAATGTTTTAAATTTAGTGTTGGATTTTAGAAAAATTGCAGTCAATTTTAATTCTGGTTTAACATGAACAGTTTCTTTTAATGAAAAAATAACTATTCACTTTCAAATTAACTATTGCAGTTCACTCGTCATACGGTTTTTATTGTCATAGAAAAACTGCATAATACTATATTAAAAATATTTCCAGATTGTGTTGTAGAGACAACCGCAGAACAAATCCTCGGATGACATGGGAAGTATGAAGTCGGCAAATGAAGAGTCACTGGCCGCCAGATTGAAGGAAGTTTTTGAAATTGTTGACGAACAGAAAAATGGGTTCATTTCGCTAGACCATTTTCTTGAGCTCGCCAAAGAATTTACAAGTTCCAATGGTCATAACAACAACGCCAAAGTATTTTCCTTATCTTATATACTAATTTTGGTTTAATGTGCATTGGTTTAATTGATTTTTCTTTCCTAACAACGATGGTGTATTCAGAAACTTAGCCTAGCAAGTGTAATATAATAAATTGCGAAAATTAATAATTAGAATTTTAACAATAAAATTTAAAAAAACGCTACATTCAGCCCAATAAGTTTGCATCATGCACAATTATTTAATCGAGGTTAGTTCACAGCCATACAAAGTAAAAAATCAAATCAACAAAGATTTTTATTTATTTGATATCAAAAATAATTCGTTTAAAAACGTTCTCAAATCGATCGGGAACGGAAACTTGAAGTTTTAATGCCGGTCTCGAGAATGAGAAAAGATGAAGTTGATTGTCAGCGACACATTGACTACTAACATGCACAAATACACACACGCCGTCATCAGATATTGAAGAAATCACTGATAAGTCAAAAAACTATTGGCACTCAACCAGCTTATCAGGACAAGACCTTCATCACAAACACCTTAAATATATTAGCATCCAATAAAACTTTACTCAATTACTCAATTTTGTCTATTTTTTTTTCTCATCGATCTTACTTACTAAGTCATTGACTAGTCTATTAATAAATTATTTTATTTTTATTTGTGTTTTAAACTATTACTTTATTTTTTATACATTTTCATGCTTAAATATTTTTTCTCCGTTATTTATTTTTCGTTACCATTTTATACTACTGCCTGCCTCGCATGCTGTAACCGTTTCTGCGTTTGTCGGATTCTGATATTTTTTAAAAATTAAAAAAAAAATGTATAGACTTTTGAAGTTATCTGGAAATGATTTGGTAGCGTCGATTGGGATGGGTTACCAAAAATGTGACCATCGAAGTCGATGCCTGCCAAACTGACGATGCCCTGTCCATGTGCTTCTTAGTTGTTTGGTTCATCGAGTCGGGCATTATGACAGTGGCACGCACGTGGGGCCGCTGAACATTTGTGCTTAGACAACGATTGGTTGTTTGATATTGAGCAGGGTACAGCTGTAAATTAAATTTTCTTCATTGTTTCATTTCGTTTGTTTTCAAGTTAATGAAACTCTGCTATTAACACAACATTAATCATTTTCTAAGGCCGAGTCAGCTATAATTATATATATATATAAATATATATATATATATATATATATATATATATATATATATATATATACAGTGTCTGTAAACATAAAATATAAAATAAACAACTATTATAAGCATACACCAAAATTTTTAAAAAATTTTACAAGTTGTAACAATTGAAATAAAACACTGAGATAAAAATGTCCATGTCAAATCATCCCATTAGGTCATCGAAAACATGGCCTCAGTATTAGATTCTGAAAAAACTGGCAAAATAAGTTACGACGGATTTTGCAAAGGAGTCAAAGAAATATTGAAATCAAACAGTATAACTATTTGTTTATTTCAATATATAATTATTTGTTTATGTATATATATTTAATAATATTTATTTCTTTATATATATATTAATTTTAATAAATTTTAAATTTGTTTCTTCTCTGTGATCTGAATTGTGCGATTGCACTTTTTTGCAGACGCGTCGATCGATGACAACAACATAAACCAGACAGCCATCGATGACTTCCTCACTGTTAGGCGTTTCAGCGCAGATGGGTCGAAGGTTGAAATTAACATTTTAAATTAAATTTTCGGTCCATTAATATTTCATTCATTCGTTATTTTCATTTCCTTTTCCATCATCATTCCCGCCTCCCATCCCCCGCTAGTACCATCCATTCACCTACTCGTCATTCATTCTTTTATGGGTTGTTTCATTCATAACTTTCATTCATTTTTTCTTCCATCCATCATTCGCAGTCACCCTTTCATTTGTTATTTCCATTTGTTTTCTAACCTTTCTTTCATTTATATTACCTTCATTCGCTAATAAATTAATTATTAATTCCTAACGAAACTTCATTATTTTCTCTTCCATATCCTCGTCTATCCTTCCGTCCATCAATTATGTTAATTTTTCAACCAATCATTCACAAGTTATTAATGAGATTTTTTCCACAATTTTAGTTTTTGTTCTTTCTGTTTGTTACTTTTTATTAGACTAATGAAATAGTTTTTTTTATAAATCGTTGAATTATACATCAGAACTCGGATCTTGAGTTTCTATAAACTGACAAAAATAACATGGTTGTAATAACGTTGAAGCTGTACAACGTTGTAATTCAGTTGAAATAAATCTCTTCATCGAACGTCTGGCTTGCATGTTAATAACTTAATATTATTTACATCCATTTAGGAGGGTGCCGTTGTGAAGCATGGCAGCCATCTTCGCTATCGTAATTATTTCTTTTCAACAAGTGCACCAACCGATCAAATTGCTGATAATTTCATTTCATCGTCGTTGCTAGGAAAGTTTCCAAGATAACAAAAGCTATGAAAGCTAATGAACAATATTGTTGAAATTATTGATGCGATATTTTTACTATTTAAATTATCAACGATTGCAGTTTCATTGAGAGCAATATTGATCACGATTATTTCATTCATTTCAAGCATCGATCAAAAAATGTTTAGTTGCATCGCATACAAAGAGATCTTTTTTCATTTGAAATACATGAAAGGCAGATCTGATGTGCAGAATTTATTTTTTCATTTTGGACACGTTCAAATTTAATGTAAGCTGATGCTTGTTAGAAAACCAAACAAATTTATATTTTCATAATCAGTTAATAGGCTTGATGGCCTAGTGGTTAAGGTCGCCTGGTGCTGTTTCTTAGTGACCGGGTTCGAATATGACCAAAAGATCCCCGCCCATCACTTGCTTGGTGTGTGATGCGTCGTTTAGCATGTATTCATAAACGATGTTTGCGGCGTGCTGTTGAATCACTTGAACTTTGGAAGAGAGTAATTGACCTTTTTTGACCTCAATAAATGACGAATTTTTCGATTATGAACGGCAAGAATTTTTGTGTTTTCAATTTTTGAGAAATTTTTAAAGTTTTTTTCATTTTTTTAAACATGAAATTTACAGATTTCTTTCTAATCATTCGGTCATTTGTTCAAACATTAATAATAATTTACTTGTTCATACAATAAATTAAATTATTTTAATCGTTTAACAAAAATGTTGAAAATTGCACAGTCTCCGGAAATATACGAAACAACTGCCACTCCCGATCCTGAGGAAGGTGAGGGGGGAGAGGAAGAGATGAGCCCAGAAACCAGCAGCGATGCCAATCATTTGTCAGCTCTTAACCAGCAATCGAAGCAGAGCAGCCTTGAAAATGGCGGCGACAGTGGCGCTTGGGAGTCAGCCTTAATTGACAAGTTTGTTAATACATTACATTTATTTCGTATATTTTCTATTTTTCTTAATATTCATACATGATTGTCTTCATAGTGCCGCTTTGTAAAATGTTAAAATTTTGATAATCTATCTATCAGCTAAGTCTACAATCAAAAAATAGAAAACAATAAAAAAATACGCCTAACCCAGCAGACCTTGGTCGACTCCTGCGCTCGAGGAGAACCTCCCTATTCAAATCTCTTTGACGTCTGCTCACAACAACAGCTATCAAAACAACAGCCTTTTAGACACAGATCTGGAGAATGACGATAGGAGCGCCATTTTTTTCGTTCGTAAAAGTCCCTCAACGCCAATGTCGACGCCAAGAAGTTCAGTGAGGTCGACAACAACTCCTCGCGTGTCTGCACCTGTAAGTCGTACAGGGTCAGTCTATTCATCTATGTATCCATTCATTTATTTATTCCTCTATCTACCAATAATTTCATTCATTCATTTATTCACTTGTCCATCTTTCTTTCATTCATCCATCAAATTAACCACCATTTCATTTATCGACTAATCCATCTATTCGTTCATCCTTTATTATCACTTGCTACAATTTTATCTTCACTGATTCGCCTACAAGAGTTCTTTGAGTAAACCTTATACAAATTTGAAAGATTATTTTAATTTTTTTGAGCTAAATGATCTGCTTGTCATGTTTTATATTACAATCCTAACTGTTAACAATTGCGTGAAAAACAAATTTTTTTTCATATCATCATGTTAGTCCTGCATATTTTTTTGCGTCGTTTATTAATATTTTCAGCGGATCAAATCTGAAATATTTTACTTTTTTTTTCTACGTTTGCCCACGTCAACTCTGCTCTTCTTTGCTCTCTTTTTTCTTCAACACCCAAGACCCAACATCTTTCATCCGGCAACTGGACCTTTCTTAAAATTTTCATATAAAATTTTTCTGTATTTACGCAGTAAATGTTTGGGATTTTTTTTTATTTAACGAAGATTGTAACATCCTTCTACTATCCGATTGATTTAATAATGTTTTAATTTTATCAAGTTTGTTATTTATGCAATTGTCATTTTTGTGTATAAAGCTTTAAACCGTTATTATTCCACATTCAAGCTGTGTGTATTTTTTTCATTTTTATAATACGCGAATTTCCAAGAGCACCCTTGAAACTAAATAAAAAGTAGTTCCTTCCTCTGGCAATTGGTTTTCTTAGCTTTGGTCTATACTTACCAACATTTAAAACTCTTTTCTTTGGTCTACAGAAATATCATGTCTCATTCCAATTGCACAATTGAAATTGTACAATTCCTGAATGTTGAACAAACTGTCCATGACTTGAAGCAAAATTTTCTTAGTACGGATATAATATAATATAACAGTGATAATGATAACCAAAACTAAAACTCACTTTAGAATGAGACCATATTTACAATTCTTTATTATTCCTTTCAAATTTGTGTATTTATGTTCCACTTGAGATGTTATTTGTTATATGTCAGTTTTTTTAAACTTTTGAGTTTATTCACTGTAATTTAAATCTTAGAATTTATTCACTATATCTATTTAATATTTATAAACAATGTTAATTAATTAATAATTATTATTGAAATAATTTTTAATATTTTTAAATAGATTAATAGTGCTGCTAAAAATTCATACTTTCATCTTCGTACTTTTGCCTTAACTGCTACTTCATTAGATTTATCTAAGATTGATTATTGTAATCCTTGGTCTTTCTGATTCTACACTTTATCCTATAAGTAAACCCTGCTGCTCGTCTAATTGCTCGTACCCCTATCTTACTCACACATCTCCATACCTTGTCATTAGCACTGGCTATTTATTAAATATTAAAATTTTTTAAAGTCTGTACAATAACGTACAAGTTTCAATCTAAAATATTTCCAGATATATTAACTAAACATAACATAACATTTGCCAATCTTCAGACTACTTGTACAATCTTGCCAAATCCTGTCTTAACACTTCCACATTTTCCACATTGTTAGTCTTTGCGCAGTTTCGTGTCATCGGCAAACTTTGATATTTTTGATATTTTGCCAAAATCAATGTCGTTGATGTAAATAACAAATAATGGAGGTCCCAACACAGAACTTTGAGGAACCCCGCTAGTAATTTTATCATGATGAATTTTTGCCTTTGATCCATACTTGCTGTTTTCTGTTTTTAAACCAGTTGGTGATTCATTGAAGCAAACTATCAGATATTTCACATGCTCGTAATTTCCTGACAAGTCGTCTATGTGGTACTTTATCAAACCACTATTCTAACTATTCTATTTGGTTCAAATAACTTAAGAAATTTGATATTTGTTATACCTGGTTGAAAATTTGTTCGTGATGGCCAATATTATTTTCTCAGTGATCATTAACTGCACTGCTATTCCACTCACATAAAAAACATGGAAGTTGCTGGCTTAGTAGAATTCCTATTATTTTGAGATCACCGCATATCAACCTTTTATGCTCATCGTACTTGATGTTATGAAGAAGCGCCGCCATGTTGTCATAAGTTTCTTTCAATTGAATAGAGAATATGCAATTGATACAGATGCATAATATTTCCATTATGCAAAAGAACTGCTTTGAGACTTCGTTTGGAAGAGTCAATAAAAGTTCTCCATTCATTGGCATCATACATAACTCTCAGCTAAGTAATCAATCCAGGTATATTTGAACAATATACAAGGGAATCAACTTTTGAAAAATAATTTATAAATTCTGTTTCACGATTTCTGAAGAAGTTGTTTCAGGTTCTAGTAAATTCTTAGTCTTTAAACGTGATCCCAGTAACCCTGATGAAATTTTTGATAAATTAAAATTTCGAACAAGGTCGTTTAATTTAGCCTGAGGAAATGCTCCTCTAGAATCTGAATTGTTAAGTGAAAAATTGTCTTTATCAGTTTCAACAACATCATCATAACTTGATTCATCATTTGGTAAAACTTTTGGTGTTTACCGTGCGGAAGTAACAATCGTTTGTGTGATTTTTGGGTCCACGTCAAATCATTAGAATTTCAAAACTTAAAGAAGTTTTCAAATCTCTGTTCCAATTTCTTAGTCTTTCTACACATGTCCTGCATACAACACGAGGTGCCCATGGTTTATTTTGGTCACCTAATTTTATTTTAAAATATGCATCAAATTTTTTTTCACAAATCCATTGATGGACGACAGTCTTTGCTTCTGAGTCGTGTATTTTTCACAAATATAACAAAACGAATTTTGAGAATTCAAACAACATCTTCTGGAACTCCCACTAGTAGGCATGTGAAATCATATGAATTTAAATGAATAGAAATTTCAATACTAAATAATAAATTCATTTTAATTAAATGGGCAGGCCTAGATTTTGATGATATAAGCAATTTCATGTCATATTTGTGCGTCTGTGTGTATGTATACGAATATAGTAATATAACATATCCATGCGAGTAATGAATATAGACACAGATACGTGCACCTGCACATATATATTGGATTATATCATTGAAATATCAGACGTTATCTGGGTTTTGTAAGGTATTTCAGTTATATGATGTTTGAAACCATTTTTTGGAATTATGAAAAAACTGTACGTGATAGAAAAAAAATGGATTGCATATTTGAAATCAGCACATTGAAATCTATTAGAAACAATTTTCATTTTTGAAAACATCTGATATCATGCATGCCAGTGTAATTAATAATTAATTAATTCATTAATTCATTCATTCATTCATTCATTCATCCATCCATTCATTCAATTATTCATTCATTACTTCATTCATTCATTAATCCATTCATTCATCTATTCATTCATTCATTCATTCAAGATTCAATCATTAGGTAACTTCAAATTAAATTTTCAACTCGTCCATATTTTTTAGCAACCACACATTTTAACTAAAATTCGTTCAAGTTTTTATTTTATTCTTTACTTTACAATTTAATTAACATTTTTATATTTTAAAACTTAATTTTGAAGAATGAATTGTAAATATTTTTTAGTTATATAAATTTGATGTGAATAAATTTGTATTATAAAATGTATTTTGTTTAGTTCGCTATCAGTTAGCTCATTTTTTTGAGCTCATTTATTTACAATTGTGATATGTTTCACTTAATACCTCCAGGAGCTTCAGAAAATCAGTAACCCCAAGTTCTATTGCTAGGTTCACTTTGTTTCATTTTTATTCATTTCTATAATTTTTGTTATGTTATGTTATACGCAAGAATTAGTTTTACGTTTCAGCATTTCAAAGTTGTATCTACCCGCTGAACTGATCGATATTGTTAGATCCCAATTCGATTGCTGATGTATGTTGTACGTGTGTAATATCAATCCTAAAACAACTTTCCTGCGTGAAAATAATTTTTTCGAATCAACCCGCAAACGCACATAAAAAATTATTTTTGTTTTTTTTTTTGAAAAAAAAAATGAATGCGTATTTGACGTAAAAATAATTTGACACACTATCCCGCAGTCAGTTATACAGAAACAGCAGCAGCACGAACTGTTCCGAGCTAATGATGAATGACGAACAAGTCTACGATCTCACTGATAAGGTGCATTTATTTTTAACCGAGCTCGGTTTTCCAATTACAACTTTATTATGAATTTATCGTGAAGCTTATATGGCAAACAGTCTAGGCTAAAACTACATTCTGTTTGGTTTCATTTCATTAGTTATGTTATATTATTACGTGTTAAATGTTTCCTGCAACGAAATTTGGTGTGAGGAATAATCAGACATTGCCAAAATGGAATGAAGGTAGGTGGTTATTTGGGGCGAAAATTTGTAGGTGATTAATTACTCTGGTGAGAGTTGCACATATTTAACGATCGATCGTGCGTATGGTTTTATAACACTGTTTGATGCAATTGCTATTATGCAACCACTGATTGAATTTTTATTCATCGTTCAGTCAATTAATGAACTTCTTTTGACGATAATGAATTTTGAAACAAATTTTCAGTTTGCAGGTTACAATAACATTGTTTTCGTGAGTACTAAATTGTTGTTGTTGGTTTGTTCTTGTGGTTATCGCCGCATTATATTTATTATTATAATAATTATTATTATTTTTATTATCATTATTATTGTAGAAATGTCTTATCATATCGAAATAGCATTCTGAATATCTGACTACTTTTAAAAAAGTTTCTGAATACTTTATAAAAATATTAAACATAATAAGGGGTCACGAAACTAACATTAGACGATTGATTATAATCATAAGACATGAGTTTCATTTTTAATGCATCGTTGTAACCTGTAAATATAAATATTGATGTTTTTATCTGGCCTACACAATCCTGAAGTCCAACAATATAAATGATCGAATTCACAGATCACAGACAGGGCAGTTGGTCTGTGGCATTGAATATATTATTGAATTATATGATTATTAGACAGTAATGTTTTCAATAAGTCATACCAACAAGCTTAATAAAACGTGGAAGAATAATGGATCCGTTATAAAAGTTAAAAATACATAATAGGTGTTAGACGCGGGCATTTCTATTGTGGATCGGGATCAATATTGGAAACTTGAAAACTCAGCACCGATGTTTCGCTATCGGGAATAAGAAAAAACCCGATGTCATTACCGGAAATTCCTTTGACGCTTACAGGAATTATCACAGATTTCGAAATTCCCGATGTCGATGTTGCTTTCACCAACGCATCGAGATATTGGTAAATCCCGAAGAAATTGTTATTGAAATCGGTAAAATCCCGATATATTGGTATATACTTTGATATCCGTAAATGCCATTATGTACAAATATATACATGCAGTATGGTAGGAATTCTACCGATTTGTTGGCATTATTCAATTTAAAGTATGTCTTTTCAATTTTTCTTACTAGAATTTTCTGAAAAATGTTAAATTTGTTGAAAATAGAATTATTATCCATGTTCATCATGAAAATTTAATAAAGCTGTTGTTATCCAAATTCGTCATGCAGATAAGACCTTATTTCAATTTTTCATAAATCATCTTCAGTGCACGTTTGGTTCTTTAAAAAAAGGGAAGTTAGTTTTTTAGCAAAGTGAGTTATTAGTTGGTGTCGTATTATTTATTATTTATTTGTAATTTCTTTGTTTTTCATTGTTATTGAAGTTAGTATTAAGGCGTCGAGTTGGTAATGATGTTATCATTCTTTGTTGGATGTTTATTTGGGGTTTATTGATATCTATGACGACAGCTTCTGCAATTGTAAAATGTATTGTGTTGGTGTTCCGATAAATTATTTTTGTGTTGTCAAGAATATACAAGGTTATTGGAGTTGCATGTGTTGATTGCTAGTGAGATTTGACGGTTCCTCTTTGTGTATGCATTGTGAGACGTCTTGATAGTGAAGTGGTTGTAACACAAATTTGGATTACAAAAGTTTTATTAAATTTTTATTCTAAACTTGATAGATAATTCAATTTTTAACAAATTTAACAATATCCAGTAAATTCTAGTAAAAAGACTAACTTTAAATTGATTAATGCCAACAATTCGGTAGAATTTATTCAATACTTTATAAAATATGGTTGCTTTCCCAAAAATATATACATACATACATACTTTCTTACTTACTTAAATACTTTTTCCAACGTACATCAAAGAAACAGGCATGAGACCCGACATGGTGTTGGCATCTGAAAATACGGTTTCAGTTTACGTTATTGAACTGTTTTGTACGAAAACAACATGCTCAGTAGCCACGACGTAAAAACTGCAATGTAGGAAATGAACAGCTGATTCAAGATTTAAACAAGAAAGGATACAAAACCAGGTTCTACGCTGTTGAGGCTGGTGCAAGAGGAACAGTGGGAGCGTCGATGTATGCACTTTTCAAAGAGTTGGGACTGTCAGGCAGGAAGCGTACAGCGTGCCTGAAAAAAATTATTAGTAGCGCAAAGCAAGCCTCGTATTGGTTGTGGCTGAATGGAAATAAAAAGGAGTGTCGGCTAAATTAGCAAGCCATGGCTACAGTGATACGACTTTGTATGGAAATATAAAATTGAATTTTTGTATAAATAGCAGATCAACACCGCTGAAAAATCAACAGTCATCGAGAAGCGTTCGAGTGATCAACGTGCAAGTAACTACATGAATCACATTTACGACTTCGCTTCAAACCTCTCTATACGCAACCCCTTATATAGCCTCTACAGTAAATTTTTACATGCCTCTATGGTATGAAAAGATTCTATGGTTTACAATCAATGACAATCAGCGAAGATAACAAATATAAAAAGATAACAACGATTAATTATGTAGTGTAATTCCACCATATAATAATATGTATGTACGTACATGCATGTACCACACATGCTGATATATTTTTAAAAACAAATTTCTTGATCATTAGTGTTTAGTGCAAATGTCTGATAATTTAAAAGTAAATAACATATAATTAAGATGTATTCAACTAGATAGTTCCAGTGATGTAAATGCCTATTTATTTTTGCTTCAGATAATTTTGAACATTAACGTTTTTTGATTGATTTACTTACATATATATTATACAGTTCACATATAATCATATTAATATACAATGTGTGAACCTGTACATACATGCTTAGATATAAAAATACATGCATACAAATGTAGAAACATACAAAATTATATGTGCATTAGAACTTTGGCAGAAATTTGCAATAAAATTTCGATTTTGAAAAAAGACCAAAGATCAGCTAGAGTCGGAGCAGATTTTTAGTACAGGCTTAATCATAACAATAATATTTAAAATTATTTGATTGTGCATACAAATAATAAAAAAATTCTGATTGCAGATATCCAAACTTGAGGATAAGTTGGCCTGTTTATCGGAGACGCAAAGGAAAAATGAGGACAAACAGTTAAAGATGAAGGAAGAAAACGTCCAACTTGTTGAAAGGTTAGCAGGGGATGATGACATTGATGGTGATGTTCTTTTGTACATGTTTAATTTAGTTAATATCTGAATAATAATGTTGAGCTGTAATGGTCGCCTGTCTCGCAACTGGTTCTGGAGGTTAGAGTTGGAGCTGAAAAAATAGCTCGTTATACACAAAAACTGCAAAACGCATTAATTTTTCGGACACGCATACACGTTTGCTGAATTTTTACCTTCAGTAAGATAACTCTATTAAGCTTTTGATGTTTGTGTGGCTGTTCATTTTTTTGACGACACGCAGACAGACGACACGTGTATCTATAGTGCTTTGCTGTTTGGGCTTTTTTACGCTATTTTTCTAATGAAGTCTGTGTTGCAGTTGTTTACGACCTTGACCTTTGTTAAACTAATTTTATTTCTATTGCAGTCTATTTTGTGTTTTTTTGATACAGTTTGCATCTACGTAGCCGATATTTTACTTCACATTATATAAAAAATTTTGACTAACTATCAATACTTGTTGACGAGTTTTCAATATGCATGCATTAATTAAACTGAACAGTTTATCAAACAGTTTGTACATATTCAAAACTTCTATGAAAATTTAAATTAATCTGTACATCACAATTTAAATTTTTTTCAAAATTAACAATAATCGTATTAACAAAATTTGATTTTGTGGAAATGTTAATTTAAGCAACTATTATTATAATTTCACAAAAATTAATAATAACATTTCACATGCTCCCAGAAGGTAACAAAAAATTGTGTTGTAAGCTTGTTAGCGCCGGCGGCATTTATTTTCATTTTCAATATTTTATTCAAATTATATTTAATTTGTTCGAAAAACATGTTACTTGAATGTAAAATCAACATTCTTATTAAAACGGCTTGCTGCAATTACTGCAATTGCTACTAATAATGATAAATTATAATACTGCTACTTCTAACTATTTTGGTACATCCACTTAGAACACTTCTATTTAGTTTTTTTTATAATTTATAGAATGTAATACTACTACTACTACTATTCTGTACTACTACTACTACTACTACTACTACTACTACTACTACTACTACCACCACCACCACCACTACTACTACTACTACTACTACTACTACTACTACTACCACCACCACCACTACTACTACTACCACCACCACCACTACTACTACTAGTAGTAGTACTACTACTACTACTAATGCTAATGTTATTATTATTATTTTATTTCATGTTTTTTTAATAATATTACTATTATTATACTGCTACTGCTAATATAAATTATTAATTTTCATAATAACGTTATTATTATTATTATATTATTATTATTATTTTATTATTAATATTTTATTAATATCGTAGCATATATATACGTTGCGTTATGTTTCATATTCAAAACTTCCAGGCTTTTAATTTGCTTATAAATTTTCAAATTCAATTAAAATTAGACTAATTGAAATTTGGTGACAACAAAATTTAACTCTGTTAAAACATTTTAAATAATAATTAATTACTTTTCAAATTTCATAAATATTTATTTACTTTTATTTAACCGCCTAATTATTTTATTTTTATTCAATTACTTAATATAATTATTCTTATTTAAGCATACAATTTTATTATTTTTATTCACTTACTTAATTTAATTATTTTAGGTCGTTGTCAATTTTGTTGCTAACAATAACATTCGTAATAATAATATTTTTTTCATAAAAACTTTTAGCGGTTTGTTTGTGTTCGGTACAATGGTACTTGAGCTTCTACGTATATATGGAATTTATATTCTAAATATATGGGCTGCTACATTTATTTTTTTAGTTAATAATAATATTTTCATTCTTATTCTGTTAACGCCACAAATTAAAAAATTATCATTTAAATTTTCTTTACAACCACAATCTTTTCAGAGATAGTTGCTCCATCCATCAGTTCATAAACTTATCAATCTATCAATCATTCAATTAATCATTCAATCAATTAATTAATCAATTAATTAATTAATCAGTTATTTAATCACTCAATCAACCAATTGTAACGTCGATCACTTAATTATCTGATGATCAGGGTCCATATGTTAGAGGAGTTGTTGAGAGATATGGAAGCATCGAATGAAGAGAGGTTTCTGGAAGAACAAAAGAAAAATAAAGAGTTGCTGGTTTGTGATGTTGTTGACGTTGTTGATGTTGTTGTTGATGACATTGATGCTGCCAAAGATGTTTATCCTGTTTGTGGTTTGTGGCATTTGCACTTTAAGTTGCTCTTGAGTGAAATTCCAGAAAAGTTGTCATTGTGTTAATTTTTTACTATGCGGTCAAGTTTTTTCAAAATTTTTAGTTTGAAGTTTTTACCGGAGTCAAAGTTGAAATTTAAAGAGGAGTCGAAATATCCGACTCCTACTTCAACAAATAGCGAAGATAACAAATATAGCAATAAATTATTATATAGCGTTATTCCGACCATCTCGGCAGATATAACAACTGTCTTGCGAATTTAGTGAAACATTTCATTTATGCATAATTTTTTTAAATTAATGCCGTTAATATTTTTTGATTTTTTTAAATTTGTTGCAATGTTAAAATTTAAGTGCTGTATAACACAAAATAATGGTTTAATAATTTACGCTTATATTTTTGACCAAATTTTCAATATGAAAATAATGTAGAGTGCACACAGATTACAGGTTGACCCTTATACCAAATGTACAACAAATTGTAAATTATTTCCAAAACGTTAGTTTATAAAACCCTACATTTAAAAACGAACAAGCCCAATTTCATCAAACTTCTTAGCACTGCAATGTCGCCATAACGCTTTCTGCGCTTACTTATTTTGATGTTCCAGTGTTTGATTGTATTTTTGAAGTCTTCCAACTAAAATTAAATTTTTATTCAACTGCGCTCAATTTTTCTAAGTTTAGCAATGTATTTATTGTTTTTTTATTTGTGTTCATTCGTTATAGATACAATAGAGTGTGAATTGAAATAAAATCATAATGATTTATTTAACTCAATCACCTACCAATACAGAAACTGTTGAAATATTTTTCCTGTTAGTGCTTGCTACGAAACTTGCCAACTGTAAAATTTGCATTTTTGCAACAGCAAAAAATAAATGCAAATTTTTTTTAAGCCGCAAACAATAAAAATCGCATGCAATAATGCAAAAAACTTTATTATTATCCCTCAGTTGAAACATAACTACAGAATAATTTACTAAGGAAAATATTAAATCGACTGATTTTGAATGTTTTATTAATTTATTAATATTAGAGTTTTATTAAAAATGTAATGCAAAAGTTGAAAATATTTCTGAGAATCGCAACCTGAAGTCGAAAATTTTTTCTGGGATTGGAGTCGGAAAATTTTCAATCAAGGCAAAGGGTCAGGGGTCGGACAAATTGTCATCGGACTCCGATATCTTGGCTTATTTGTGTCATCATCCGAATTTCAGCTTATTGTTTATCTAAGTTTATAATATTCAACATTTTCTAGCTAATCATATTAAATATTTCCATATTTTCACTATTTTTTCATTTTTATTGTTATAAGTAGTAAAAACTTATTGGTAAGAAATAAGTTTAGTTTCCTATTTACTTTCCAGATGAAGACAGAAAGGGACAAAGCCAACCAAATTGAGTTGCTGCAACAAAGGTTCTTAACAAAACAAATTTTAAAAAAATCTTTTAATTGCAACAAATGTTTTAGCATTCTATCTGGCAGATGATTTTAGCTATATTTTTGCCAGATGATTTATTTTGTTTCTGCCAATTTATTTTCATTTTCTTCCTGCCAGATGGTTATTGATTTCAATATTAGTTCAACATCCGTTATCAACAGTCAACCATTTGTTGTCATTTTATTTAAAATTCAGTCAACATTTATTGTTTAATTGCTTTTTATATTTGAAAACAAAGTTTTTATACATGAAATAGTTTTAAATAAAAAAATTGACACTCAAGCAAAAAAATAAAATATAAAATTTGCGCGATAAGCAAAGAAAGGTCACCGAGTATTTCCAGTTTTCAACCCCCATCAAATTTCAGCCCCCTTTAAAGTTGACAACATCTTTAAGATCGTTGATTTAATGGGGTAATAACATTAACATGATCGCTGATTCAACATGATGACATTTTTATTGTAATTGTTAATTCAGTTTGAAGATTGTTGAGACGGAGTACAACGAACTTAAAAGTGAAGTTCCTACGCTGAGATCTGAAAATGAGCAACTAAGAAGGGTTAGCTGTCAAATGACAACAAAGACTATGTTAATTTCTCATTGTGATGTTGATGGATGACAGGCATGTTTTTTTTACTGAGATAAGAACGATATGATGATGTTTTTCTCAATCTCATCTCATAAGTAATAGAATGACAACAGTGGCGTTTATGAATCACCATCCTCATCATCATCTGCATTTTCTACTTTCAACACATCAATTTATTTTTACATCATTCAGCAAAATTTCAACCTAGAGCGAGAAATGGCGAAAGTGCGACAGGAGTATTCCGAGGTTGCCGACGAGAAAATTAATCTGCAGGAATTGCTGCACAACGAACAACAAAAAATTTACAAAGAAAGGCTTGCTAATTCGCAGGTTGAACTGATGATGCAATATCATTACTATTATGATTATTATAAAACGCTTTTATCGGCATCAGAAAAGCGCAAATAGGTACGAAATTCTTTGCCGGATGTCTATTTGTGGTGTATTGATGTTTATTTGGACAGTTACTGTAATTTTTAGATGTATTGTGCTTTGATTGAGTGTTTTGCGTCTTTCTAAATGGGGAGCGCTAGCACAAATTGGGAGTAGAGTATTGTTTAGTCATTATTAAGCAGTGCGTCTGAATCGGAAGCACTCGATGATCTGCAGCAGAGTGGGTGGCTATCAACATTAAAGATTACAAAAACGACCCCAATCCGCGCTGAAGATGATTCGCTAGGATAAAAATAAGCTTCCCTGCACAATGAATTCTAAACTAGCAAAACTGTCATACAAAAGAGAAGAGGATTAAGAGTCCTGCTTTAGCAGAGATTTAAACGGTTGTTGCTTTTTTCTTTGAACACAAACACACAAACTCCAACGAACTACCAGCTGCTGGACGAACTGACGCAGGAACTGAACGAGTTGCGTCTCTGCAAGTCAGATCTCATGCGACTGTCTCCATCAATGAGGAAGAGCAATCGGGACGGAGAGGAACTTCCCATGTCCTTGAGGCTTGAACTTGAAACTCAGATCAAACAGATGAAGCAGGTTTTGAAAATTATGATGATAGTATTTTTGTACGTTGTAAATAATGGTGACATACTTTGTATCAAAATAATTGTTTAATTCAAAACGTTGTGCTAATTGAAGTTAGGAAAAATAGAGTTCACAAAAATTTGCTAAAATCGATCGAAATTATGTTATCAAATTATATTTACTATAGTACAAATATTTTCAATTAAATCAGTCAAGTGATCAAATTTTCATCTAATTTTAAAGTTTTCATGTTAGTATTTATTCCAAAAATATTTCAGGACAACATGAATCTAAAATACCAGTTAGAAGAACTTCAGGCCTTAATATTGAACAAGCACGTAGAAGAAGGGATGAGTTTTTTAGATAGCCAGAAGGACAATTCATTCAGTACGCTGGCTGCTGAGTTACAAGATGTTCCTAGAAATGAGGTTGCTTGCATGGGTTTATGTTGCAACGTCAACTCGAGAGTTTTTTTTTAATCTCGCGCATTTCTTCTTTGCTCTCATTTCCTTTGAAGTGTTTGTCAGATTTGTCACCATGTCACATATTTTCTTTTTTTCCGTATCAATTATTAACTGCCACATAAGTTTTCACCCCCTCAACACACAACATCAATCGCTTTTCGCCACGCTCATTGTGCTACCCTGTTGTAGTGAGCTAACTTACTACCATCACAACACCTTACTACCATCACAACACCACTCCACAACACAACACACACACAGCTGATGCAGGCACTGCACAAAGAACAGGAGGCCAACAGGAAGTTGAAAGAGTACATCGAGTTTATCACCCTCAGAATATTGGACAGCAATCCAGGCCTGTTGGAGATCGGAAGGAAGAACAAATGAATTCTCATCTTTAATGCTTCGATTGATCTTTTTATTCATTTTTTCAGTGTTAACAAGACCAGTTAAATTACTGTTGCATAATAAATTTTGATTGGGCGGCAGATATAGCTACTTTCATGGTTAGAAAAGTTTTATCAATGATATCTCTTGCATTCGTAACATTTTTAAGAGTTTTTATTACTCAAATTTTTATTATTTAAACTTTTGTAAAAGAATTTGTATTTCTGGTTTGATGATGCAAAATAAACCAACAATATAATTTTGAATTAGTGTGTGAAAGTCATTACAGGATTACACTTCTCAGTTCAATTAAAACTCTTACTTTTTTATTTTGTTTTTCATTTCTTATTTTTTCTTAGAAGAATGAAAATACACGCAAACGCAAAGAGTTGAAAAATGTATACTGGTGATCGTCAACCTCACGAGCAATCGTCAATCCACTAAACCTTCCCTATTTGTACTCTTACTTTACAAACGCCACATTCGATAGTTGGACACTTAGTGAGTCACAACCTGAACTTGTCTGTTTCAGTCTTGGTCTAATTAATCCATTGCCTGAAAGATTAACAACTTCCTATTGGTTACATGTAAGGAATGTTTTTTTATCGTTGTTTATTAATAGAAGAGAGATGGATGTGTGTGAACAACGTCGATGCATTTTAAGATGACTATATCTGTATTATAGAGAGCTCTGTTATATTTATAGTCAGTTGCATATTTTTATTTATAAATTTTGTTCGTTATCTGAATTGTTGATTATCGGTAAATTTAGTGATCATAAAATAACTAAATAACATAAAATAACTCATCAAACCAAATATCATGTAAGCGGAACGATCCCATCATGATGTTTCATCAGACGTGTACATCTTCACACAGTATCATCCTTTTATTTTTATATCTGTACATTCACTGATTAGGTATTTTACAATCTGCATAGGTTGAAGTTTTTAAGTTTTTATTTCTGTTTCTACTGCGTTTGTGATTGTATATATGTACTATGTAAATATGCATTTTTTTTATTTTAATTTTTTTTTGTTCAATATAAAAAAAGGATATGTTAATTGTGTACACACACACACACACACACACACACACACACACACACACACACACACACACACACACACACACACACACACACACACACACACACCACACACACACACACACCACACACACACACACACACACATATATATATATATATATATATATATATATATATACATACATACATACATACATATATATGTGGTATTTATCAACTTTTTATAAAGTAATTCAACACGATGCAACTGTTGCAATTTGTATCTATTGAGATTTAAATACGAATTTACTTAAACAATATCGAGCTGAAATACGAATTGCAAGAGTTGCGTCGAGCTGGATTACTTTTTAAAAATGGGCAAAAACATGTAGCCTTACGTTTGTTTTAACGAAAACCTCGTTCCGAAATATATAAATAAATAAATGTATAAATAAATTTATCTAAATATATATTTATTTACTTGATTAATACTGTCAGAAATGCAATTATAGATGAAAATCACAGCATGTTCCGCGTTAGTTAGCTTCCTGTTTCATTTTTCTAGATCATAAACCTTTGTCAAGTTTTCTTAGTTCAAAACCAAAATTTTTATTTATTTTAAGCATGATAGAACATTTAAGTATGATAGAACAAAAAAGCTTTAACATGAATCTTTTATATCCATTATTAGTGAGTAATTTAGTGACTCTATCTAGTTCTGTTTTTCTGCTTCGTACCTCAGACGAGTGCGTTTAAGCTCGGTTTACAAAAGCAGAGATCGTGCTATCTATATATGTTTGACAACATTCACTATTTCCATTTGTTTGTTTCGTTTGTGTATACTGAAGTTTTAAATTTATTTTGTTTTAGTACGTCTAGGAATGGTAGTTTATTGTCAGTTGTTTTTTCATTTGTAAACTTTAATTTTGATAAATTTAGTCGTAGCAGACGTTTTTTTATTTGATCATCTTCATCGTATGTAACGAAAGTATCATCAACGTATCGGCAGTATATATTAGGTTTTAGCTCTGGTTTTTCTTTAAATAACATTTCTTCCATATGTCCAACGTAGAAGTTTGCGAAGAGTACTCCCAATGGAGAGCCCATTGCTACACCGTCTATTTGCTGAAATAGTGTGTTACCCGGGCCAACAAAAGGCACTTCGGCTGTACACATTCTTAGCAGCGTAACAAATTCATCTTTTGGAATTGGTAGTGGTGAATGACTGGAATTGTATATTCTATTACTATTATGTTAATTGTGTCCTCTACAGAAACATTTATAAAGTGACTTCAAAGATGTTCTTTTGGTGTTAATGGATGATTTTGTTGTAGACAATAAGTCTATGAAACCTCTTCTTGATTTTAGGTTGTAGTTATTAGGGGTGAGGGTGTAATTGTTTTGTTGAGCATTTTTGCAATGTGATCGCAAATCTTTTGCTAATTATTGGTCGTAGAGTGTTGTTAGCCTTATGTGTCTTGACCGTACCGTAGTCATATCCTGGTTCATATTCGCTCGTGAGTATGGGTTTTTTTCATCTGTTTCTTCATTAATTTTTCTAAGGGTGTCGTTCAATCTTGTCTTAAGTTTAGCACTTGGATCACTACTAATCTTAATGAATTTATTAGTGTCAACAAAAATGCTATTCAGTTTGTCGTTGTAGTCATTTCTATCTATAATAACATACATTGGGGTTTTGTCAGCTTTTCGGATAATAATGCTGTTGTTATTTTTTAAAGTTGCAGCTGCATCGATCAATTCCTTTTTGAAAATTTTGCTTTTGAAATTGCCTCTCAACTTTTTACTCTCAGCTCTAAAGTCGTTTACAATGCATGTGTTGATTGTTATTAGTTTTTGGTTTTCTAATTTAATTAAATCATCCATAAATTTTTCAATTTCAATTTCATTTTAAAGATTCTTAGGTTTCTTCATGATGAAAAACAATTGCACTAGTAAGCTAGATTCGATAATGGATATTAACCTTCTAATGAAATTGTTCAAATGTAATATTGGTGAGTGTGGGCACCATAATTCCGAATATATTGTAATGACGACAACCAAGTTATCGAGAAGACTCACGATGCCGTACACACTGGCGCTATAAAGAATCACATGAACGAGAAGCACAAAACTAAGGTGGCTGGGCACCAAAGACATCCTATAATAAATAATCAACAACGTGCAATTGTAATCCTTCCCACAAATCAATTTAGAAACATAGGAATCATCGATAATGATGACACGTAAAAGTGTCATATTGCACAGAGTTTAAGATCGTAATAACTAATTAAATCACCGTTAAGTGTTTACATTAAACAAACAATAAATTAACATTGTAGAGACACAGTATATATATATATATATATATATATATACATATATATATATATATATATATATATATATATATATATATATACCTGAGCATTTGGCCATATACACAACGTATCAATTCGAAAACCGAAGACGGTATAGGAATACCGAAAAATGCTTATATGTTCTATCATGCTTAAAATAAATAAAAATTTTGGTTTTGAACCCAAGAAACTTGGCAATGATTTATGATCTACCGTTAGAAAAATCGAAAAATTAAATTGGAAGCTAACTAAAGCCGAACATGCTGTGATTTTCATCAATAATTGCATATATATATATATATATATATATAATATATAATATATATATGTATACAGTGTGTGTGTGTGTGTAAGAATAATAAGATCGGCAATCATGATATTGAACTTGTTATGTTTGGATTATTTCAATACACGTCATGTCGTACGCGAGAGAGTTGACGTTATATTTTGGAGAAATATTCAAATAGATATTCCTATGAAGTGCTCTTGTTCGTGACGGCATCGTTGTCTCATTCGTTCCTTCCATGCTGGCACATTTAACATTATTCCAGTTATTTGTGTACAAGCCATCCTTTTGAATAACCGTTTTGAGATTTATGCTGGCATGGCTATTGCCTTAATTATTATTATTGTTGTTGTTATATAATTAATATTATTATTCATTATTATTTTGTTTGAAATAATTATTACAATAGCAATAACAAAAATGGTAATAAAAAATGGTCCATAAAGAATTAATTGCAACATTAACCACCAGTCCATTCCATTTGCTATTATTGAAAGTTAACATCTTTTAAAAATTCACCAAGAAATTTCAAACTTTCACTATTCTTTTTACAATTATTTAAATTGTCCAAATATTGAACTATTAAATTCTGTGATATTGTTTATATATATATAAATATATATATGTGTGTGTGTGTGTGTGTGTGTGTGTGTGTGTGTGTGTGTGTGTGTGTGTGTGTGCGTGTATGTGTGTACTTGTAAAAGACCATAATTAAAGCAGTATTTTATGAAATCTACCGCTAAAAATTCTGTAGATTTCATAAATTACTGCACACACACACACAAATATATATATATATATGTATATATATATGCATATATATATGTATAAATGTATATATATATGTATATATTTATATATATATACACATATATATATAAAATTTGTGTATTAATTTATTTGTGTGAACAGTAAGTTGGAATTTTGTTCAATAAACTAATTTTATCAAATATTCTTCGCTGTTTTGTGTGTGTGTGTGTGTGTGTGTGTGTGTGTGTGTGTGTGTGTGTGTGTGTGTGTGTGTGTGTAAGTGTAAGAATTCTATTTACTCCTGCCATTTGACCCGTGCTTATTTTAATTGTAACAAATTAATGAAAAATATAAACGTTGTTACCGCCGCAGTTAACTCGCTCTTCTTTTATCTAATAAAAATAAACCAATGAAATATGTAAGCCTCGTAAAATAAGGGGTTTATTGTAACTCACCGTTTCCAAATTTTTTATTCGATGCAATAATGCATGCAAAATTATAAAAGAGAATCATCATTTCTCATAACCTATACATAAAATCAAGCTAAGGATGGCGCCCTCGTGTTACAAATGTTATTATTAATAACTTTTCTTTCACTAGTCAACTATATGCTGGTGATTCTTGTATTTATACTTCTTTTCTTCTATCTAATCTCAATAGTGTTCTTTATAATCTATCTCTGTGTCTTTCTTCAATTATTGTCTGGTCTGACTTTGTGTCTTAAACTTAATCTTTCTAAATTTGAATTTATATGTTTTAATAAATCTAAACACTCTATTACTGTTCCTTTCCTTCTATCAGGCTTACCTGATTCTAAAACTCATGATGTTTCTCACACATTTCATAGTTTAGGCTTTATCTTTGATTCTAGCATGTCTCTTTCTTCTCAGATTAAAAGTGTTGCTAGAAGTTCTTACTTTCATCTACATAGAATGAAAAAAACTTGCTTTTTCTTGACGATCCTACTCTTCCCCTTCTTGTTCCCTGTAACTCGCTCTACTATGATCTTCCTGATTCTACACTCTATCCTTTAAGAAAAGCTTTTAACTCAGCTTTTAACTAGTTTCTTGTGACCCTTTTTTTCTCATATGTTTCCATATCTTGTTCTCCTGCACTGGCTAATTATAAAATATAGAACAATTTTTAAAATTTGCACATTTATGTATAAGTCTCAATCTAAATTATTTCCTAAGTACTTATCAGATATATTAATTGAACCTAAATGCCCTGGTTTACGATCGTCTTCTTCTTAACTCGTGTTAAACACTCTTTTGCTAAATCTGCTTTTCCTATTCTCTGGAACTTTCTACGTACTTCTCTGACCACTTCTCCATCACTTACGAAGTTCAGAGCGGATCTCAACACCAATCTGTTTGCAAAATTCATTGAGGAGCGCTGTTGAACATCGCGGAAATAGCGCTTTACAATCTAATTGATTGATTGATATGAATAATATTTTTGGCATTGCAAACTCAATAATTTCCAAACTGGGCCATTTGTTTGAATAAACGAGTGTTGTAGTCCGAAAAATATAAAATTATATGCAGTTAAAACCGAGGTCGCAATTTCTTCCTTGAGATAACCTGGCAAGTGTATGGTATTAAAAGTAATATGATGGATGCAGACGTGTGATGCGAATAATTAAAATTTTGGTTAAGTTTACATTTAGTCAATCGCCATTTACAACCACGAATTTTCATATTTTCATTTACGTGTCATTTCCGTTGCGCAGGGATATTTCATTTCCGAAAAATGAAATTCAGTTTCAATATTGAAACTGTTTCAACAGTTTTTTTTACTTTAATTTTAGTTTTCGAGTATGTTGCTGGTTATTACATCACCATTGATGCACATGCAGAAGAATGCTACTTTGATCGCGTATCATCTGGTACAAAACTCAGTCTGATGTTTGAAGTTGCTGAAGGAGGGTTCTTGGACATTGATGTGCACGTACGTATGTTTGTTTTTTTTTTTGTTTGTTTGTCGTCTTTTTTAGTTTGTCAAAATCAAGGATCTCTAACTTTGGGAAAGCTAGCAAATGTTCATCAGCTAGTTCAGTTTTATTTTAAATTTAAGCTTATTTTAGAAAAATGAAAAATATAATAAATTAAATATTTTTATGAAATAATAATTTTAGTTTAAAATGAAATTTAGTATTAATTGTGAGTTGATTAGTGTCAAGGTTAGGTTAGTTAGGGAATGTTTGTTGACTAGTTTAGCACTAGCAGTTTAGACAAGTGATCTCTAGCCTTATTATTCTAAAACTTCAATTTTAAAATGCGTTTTCTTTTCCAAACGCAAATGGTTTCTAATTTTTTTCATGTTTTTAAAAATCATTTTTTTGCCAGTATACCTGATTAAAAGAAGACAACTTAGCTTGAGTCCTTAGAGATAGATAGTTTTTAATAGATAGAGATAGATATATTTATAAATATAGGGTGGGTATGTTATAATTTGTATGTAGTATAATCATAGTGTATTAGTGTTTTGAATCTTTTTTTTTAGTTAGTAAAAGTTGCCACAATTCTTTTAGTTTAATTGATTTAATGAGTACTTTACATTTATTTTTTGATTTTTTTTTCTTCCAGTTGCTAAATCTTTGTTCTTTGCGAGTTAACATCAAATCATTTAATGTTTAATTAACGATAATTGAATTGATAAAAAAGTAAGTGAACATAGTAAAGTTCTATCATGCACGTTATCTATGTTTAGATAACATTTTACAAGCTGAAACATTGATGTTTTTACTTCAAGATTCATTTATATCAGAGGTGATCTGCGATTCATCAGGCCATTTTATGTGGCACACAAACTTTATCTGTAAAACAGTTTCACCTTTTTACATCCCAAAACATTAATTTTTGTATTTTTTAGCATCTTAATTTCTAACTTTTTTATTTAAAACCAGGTTTTTTAAAAATTTTTTTAAAAAGTGTTGTTTTTTTTGTCATTCTACTACTTCTATTCTGTCTGAGCACATTTTAAAAGCTTTTTATTATTTTTTTTCAATTTTTGTGTCCACATGAACATTTCTTCAATAATATAAATAAGTATGAATGAAGCCTGGTCAATGCTGAATGATTACATTTTAAATGCTTTGATGGAAATAATCTGTTCTAAATTCAAGTATGAACATTTTCAACTAAGTGTAACTTGTAACTGAATGGATATTGAAAGATGCAGCTTTATTAAATTATATTGAAAGTTGATAGTTATTTTGGCAACTTACAGTTAAATAAGTAATCTAATTTACCAAATTTTTATAAATGACCCCCCAAACTGTTGTGTTCTCAATGTGCTCTTTAGAAAAAAAGTTTGCCCACCCCTGCTTCATATGATACATTATTGAACTTCAAATCAACACAACAATAATAATTTGTCACCATTTGTTGGTTCATTGCCATTTAAGTAATTGTCTTGCAGATAACTGGACCAGATGGGAAACAAATATATTCTGGTGAAAGGGAATCGAATGGTAAATTTACATTCGCAGCACACCAGGATGGTGATTACAAATACTGCTTCAGTAACAAAATGTCAACAATGACACCTAAAGTTGTCATGTTCACAATGGAAATAGGAGAAAAGGCAAAGGTGGATTCGGATGGGAATAAAGATACTGAGAGTGAATCAATTTTGAATCTATTTAAAAAAATTTTTAAATTTTATTTTGAATAATTTATTGATAAATTAATGTGTGTAAATTTGTTTTTTTTTAATTTATTAATGAACTAATAATTGTCAATTTATTTCATGCTCTTGAATCACTTACAATTATTTTTCATGTTGATTCAGCAACACAGAACAAATTGGAAGAAATGATAAGTGAACTGTCAAGCAAACTGTATGGAGTGAAACATGAGCAGGAGTACATGGAAGTGAGGGAAAGGATCCATAGAGCAAGTATGTCACTTCTTTATTCCTATAATAGCTTTCAGTTTCATTCACAGAGGTACCTACCATTTTTACATTGCTTTTCTAAACAAATTTTAGTTTGTCCTTCATTTGTATCATTATGATTTTATAAATGTTATTTCACTGAATTATTGTTTGTTGCTGTTGTGGCTCATCTGAAAGGGGGCCCTTGCCATGTGTTGGGTAGTGTGATTTGGTGAACAACAGAGATTGTATTTATCCAGTGTTAAATTGAGGTGGCTGTTGTGAAGTTGTTTGAAGTAGCCACATCAGAGTTGAGTCAGAGCAGTTCTGGTTTTGAAAGAAAGAGCCCACTCAATATTGCTGATGTGTGGAGGAGGGTTGTTGAGTATTGAGTTGAATTTTAATAAGTTGATAATATTGAGGACAGTAGATGCGATGGATTAGATCTAAGGATGGCTGTTGGTCTTTTTTGTGTGGGGTGAAAAGTGGGACTGTTTACTTTGTGGTTGAGATCAAGAGAGAGAAAGCAATTGTTGAAAAAGAAGCTCAGGTTTATTTATGATGTAGTTGTTGGGAGTGGTTGTGATTGGTTCTGTAAGTGGGCCAGAAGATTAGACCATGAAGTCATCTGTATAGCCAAGCCATTTGGGCGAGACAGAGTTAGGCTCGATGATAGTAGCAAGAGAAGTATTCAGAGCAGTAATGTTGGTTGGTGCTGCTCCGTAGGCAAAAATCCTGCTATGTAAAAGAATGGGTTTGGGTCCATCTGCATAGAAGGTTCGGTGCTGGGTGCATTCGGCTATTGATGTTTTGGTAAAATTTAACCTACTTACTGGTATAGATTTTGAATAAAATCACAGGAACACATTCGCAAGGTAATTTTCTTTTTAATGTCCAGGGTTATGTATATTTTTAGTATTCCGGTGAGGTAATAAAGATGCGGTGACGCCAATTACCATTAAAAAGCAAGCTAGTTAAATGGCAAAATGATTTATGCGGAATTATTAAATATCAAAGCAAAGCTGCTTTTACATGTTGAGCTATTGACAAAATCTTTATGCACAATCCTCTCAAGCACCTTGAATGTCATTCACCCCCCAATTCTCACATTTTCTAACTGTTGTAATGATCGTCTGAATTGATTTGTTTACAATTTATGGAATGGCTATTAAAAAATTTAATTTTTTTGTTCAACAGTAAATGACAGCACCAACTCCCGGGTAGTTCTGTGGTCATTTTTCGAGGCACTTGTCCTCGTTGCAATGACATTAGGACAAGTTTACTATCTTAAGAGATTTTTTGAAGTTAGAAGGGTCATTTAAAAAAACTGTAAATATGTATTTTTTTTTAGTTTTGTAGAGTTTATTTATTGTTTGGTAATGTTTGGTTTCATTGAAGATTTCATTTGAACGTAAATAAATTTAAAATTTTGAAGTAACGGGTAGAAAAGTGTTGCCACGTATACACTGAACGTATGTTTCTTTACCTTATTAATGCCATCGTAAAATCGTAACGTTGCGCCATATTGATTGATTTAAGTGTTTGTATGAAACCTAAAAGCATATTGGACAAAATGGACTCGTTCACCTTAAATTATTAATTTTCATTTTGTTTAAATTGTATAATTATATAAATTTTAATTTAAAATAGCTGTTAACGATCTATCCAAGTCTATAGTTTGATTTTTTAATTCTTCTAGTTTAAGAGTTTATTTTTGATAAAAAAAATGTCAAAATAACTGACCTAAAAAATATTTTTTATTTGGTTTTTCAATTGTTATATGTAATTCATAAAGGCTGTTGACAGTACAAGCTTGCAAAATCCATATTCTAAACAATATGCCTACATTAGTTTTATTTGAAAAATGTCGGATCGGAGCTCAACTCAACTTAAAAACTGCGTTGCCGTTAGTCCTGTAACGTTTTGTATTGGTTGTTCCCGGGCAGGATTAAACCTTCACCCTACTGTAGACAAAATATCAAATCCAGGCCATTTATTTTTGGCAACAAATTACTGCAAAGATAAAGTTAACGTTAAATGTCAACCACAGTTTAAATCGTTTGGCGTTTCGTCAATTGAATGGTTGTTTTTGTCAGTTCTACAAAGTACATAATTCGAATCACACATGTGCACTCTCCTCCCCATACTGAGTGAACGTAACGTACGCCGTCAAGTTACACACTTTATACAAGTGAAGAAAGGCATAATTGTGTGATAAGTGTGGATCCGGGTCCCTAAAAATTATGGGCACTAGACATTTTTCCTATTTGTCTTTTAGTTAATCCGGCCCTGATGTTTCCCCTCACAATTTTCGCTATTGTGTCCGCTCTTACCCGTTCTAGATTTTAGTTTTTGAACAAATTTTAAAATGCAATCTGTTAAATACCCATAAGCATTTTATTTTCATTCAGAGCAAATTTTTAAAAGTGGTCGATACATGGGTCGATATCATATTTATATAACACTTGTGAGCACATTAATCTCACTATAGTCATTCTTTCACACAAAAGATGTGCAGTATAAAATTTTTCTCATTGGAGATATTTCAATAACAAACAGAATTATTTTTATTGTCAACAAATGCAGAAAACTCTATTGCTATAAATAATAATGGAAAGGTGGGAGAGATTTATCAGGAATAAGATGTTTTGAAAATATCTAATTATGAAATATAAGTAAAATGTAAACTAAAAATACAGCAGCCTTAAAGTACAATAACATTAACGTATAAAGTCTATACAAAATATGCAGGATATGTTTTATGATAAAAAACTTTTTGACATCCTGGAAAAATGCAAAAAGTGTTTGCAAATCGTATGAACAATTTGAAAAAGATATCTGAAAAAATTAAACAATACAAGTGGCATAATAACATTGAACAAAGAAAGCCTGATAATAAAGAATAAAAGTTGTGTGTCAACAATGATTGTGGCAAGTTGGCTGGCTATTTAACATTTTTGCAAGTTTTACAGGCTAACGATTTTTCAGTCGTTTTTTTCTTTTTGAAAATATGTTTTTTTTATATATTTAACCATCTGTACCCAAAAGAGCCAACTTATTGCATATATGCATATGCAACCAGCTCTTGCTAAAACGTCAGGCTCTTTCGATGAAAGGTACATGATTAAGAAGTGTGAGCCTAAAACAAGTCTCATTATTGTAAATAATGTGAAAAATAAAAAATCGATCACAGCAATATTTTTGGCTACGTGTTTTGAATCATTTAGTTTGTTGTGCATATTCTGGGTTACATCTTTCTGAAAACTTAGTTTTTTATCGTTCTCTTTAGAAAGTTCTTTGTTGTTATTGTGGTCATTTACAAACGAATTATTCCTTTTTGTATAAACAACGCTAGACTTTTCATTTATGATGTCAAGATTGAGAATAAACCACCTAATTTGTAGTAAAGGATTTGTTATCTCAGCAAAGAATATAGTGGCAATGATTTCTGATCCATGAGCTTCTCTAAACAACGTTACCCAGAGACCAAGCATTGTGAGGCAGTGATGGAACAACATTACGAATCCTGTGTTAATACGTTTTAATAAATGAAACAGTTTTAAAACATGCTTTGATTAAAAGTACGTCATCGATGAAAAATAAAGTGAAATTTTAATAAAATGTACATTCAAATAGATCATTTAAAGAAAAAGACTACAAATAAAAGCGCTAATTTTTTATTTTTTTAATAAAACGTTTTATTACAACGGTACGTCTACCATATTTTTCATCATATTGTGTGATGTTTTCATTAAAAGGTTATAAGGAATATATTTGACACCGACCAACAAATTATCTGAAAAAGTTTTCATGTTTGAACATGATTATATGGTGGGTGGTCCAAAATTCTTAACAAGTTGTGTGCTATAATGTACATCTTAATAACTTAAACAGATCGAGCTGTTAATTTAGAAATGTATCTCAGCAAAATTATAATTTTGTTGTTAAACGTGACTTATGTGACACCGATGATATATTTAAATGGCTAGCTTTTAAGGTTACCAACCTTGATTCTGGTAATTGAATTTTCTACATTATCTATCGACCCGATAATTCCGATGACAACACATTTTTTGAGTATTTATTTTCATTAAAAGTAAAGTTTATAATAAATCTATTAACATCCTAGGAGACTTCAATATTGATATATTACATTATCTGATGAATACCTTAGCATAAAATCTTTATTTCGCAATCAACTGTCATCTTTTAATTCACTTTCTCTTATATTATCTGCCACAAGGGTGAGTGACTGAATTATTTGCCACTCTAGTTGGCAATATCTTTACAAATAACCAAAATGTTTTCTTCCTATCCACTATTTTATCTTATTTATGTGATCACTATCCTATTGGCGCCTGTTCAAAACTCTATGTTATTAATAGCTTAAAAAACAACAGTCTACTCCAGAAATCTCTTTCAGTAACTTAAACTTTTTCTGCAAAACTATGATTGGAATCACATCCAGTAATGGCGCCGACAACAGCTTTTTTGACTTTGTATCTATTATTAACTTTGCAATAAATAAATTTGCCTGTTACAGCAAAAAAATTCTTGCAATTTCAAACAGCCCTGGTTTTCCCAGTCTTCTTAAATCGGCAAAGTACAAAAACAGCCTATATAAAAAAAGTCCAACCCAACTACTCTTAACAACCTTATTTACACTCCCTACAAAAATCTATTTTCTAAACTATGATCTATATCTAATAAATCATGCATAGCCCATAAAATTTTTTCATTGCTCTAGCAATATAAAAAACTTTGACCCTTATTAATTTTAGTTTAAACTTCACCTAGAAATTTCTGGGCATAACTTTAAATGACAACTCTAATCACAGATAAAAAAAAAGTCATTGGCAAATTAATTAATCTCCATTTCACTTCTGCTGGCATTTCTCATTTATCTACTGCTAACGGCCAACACAAAATATTTCTCGGATCGCAATTGCTCATCAATAGCCTTCACTGAAGTTGATTATGCGAAATTACACAACTTTGTCGGCACCTTCAAAAACTCGCACTCCACCGGTCATGACAATTTATCTTATTTCATTCTTAAAAATCTCACCTTTTAATCATCTTATTAAACTCTCTTTAAAATCTTGTATGTTCCCCTCCATTTTGAAGACATCTGAAGTTATTCCGCACTTCAAGAAAGGATGTCAAATGAACTTTAACAACCTGGTTCGCTCATTTCGAATTTTTTTATACTAAAAAAATTTTTTCATGACCAAGTTATGTCAAAATATCAATGTGGTTTCCAGTTAGGCTCATCTACTGGACGCGCTGCTCTAGACTTAGCTTATCTAATTTTTTTAAATAATGACGGCACAATCATTGTTTTCAGGCTTAAGAACAGAATATTAACTCCCTAATTAATCAGATTAAGCCTGGATTGGAAAAAAACTTTCTCCTGTACAACATTGCATATATCTAATTATCTCCAATCAAAATCTCATGGAATTTTTTACAAACTTATGTTTAAACTTCTCATTTACATCAAAAATCTGCTTTGCTATTGACTTATCTCGCCTATCTATCCTTACCTAATTTACTGTGTCTTAATTCAATCAATCAATCAGTTTATAAAGCGTAATTTACTTTTAAAATTAGCTTGAGATTACAAATTATAGATTACTTTGCAATGATGTGTCCGATTACAGATCACATCATCAAACTTTTTAAAATTACAGATTACATCATAAGAATTTTATTTAATGAATGTCACATAGTTTTATGAATTATTGAATTATTAAATTGTAATTATTCATAAAATAATTAAAAAAATTGTATTTTTTTAAAATTTCATGAAATTTCAAACAAGTTTGAACCAGAAGCGACTTTGCTTATCCTGCTTCATAACATTCCTGAGCAGACCAACTTTTTAACATTACGTGAGCGATCTATCTAAAAAGCATACGACGTCAATGGATAAACTATTTCTTTTTGAATAAGTCGTTTTTTTAGTTTTTTAACTTTAAATTTTAAAAATCTTAGGTATTTTAAAAAATGTATTGTTGTTGTTGATTAAAGTAATCTAAAATAAAGTAATCTTGACACCTGTTTAGATTACAGATTACGCAAAAAATGAAATTTGATTACAGATTACTTTTATAAATGATGCGATTACAGATTCAAAAAAATGTAATCGATTACGTAATTGGATTACTTGTAATCCGATTACTATACAACTCTGGTTATATATTTCTACGTTAACCTGTCATGTGCATTCATTCACTCCTTTACACTGTCTTAAAACAACTTTGTTAACTTATTTCATTTACTATTCCACAATCTGCTGTCATTTATGCCCATTGCCCCATCATATCGTTAATTAACATGTATATGTATATATATATTATATATATATATATGTATATATATATTATATATATATATATATGAATATATATATATATATATATATGTGTGTGTGTGTGTGTGTGTGTGGATAAATTTTGAAGGAGGTTGCATGTTTATATCAATCTATCTATGCTATGTACTTATGGATACTGTAAGTCGGTGATAACTTATCAGTTCGATTCAATAAATAATATGTAAATATAAAAAATGAATCATCTGACAAAACAAACCTTCAGCTCTATGATACAGGCACCATGCAAAATCAAACAAAAAGTAACCCAATGAAAAAATGCACACAAATATCTGCAAATTAGTGCTTGAACCACCTTTGAGATGCAAATTTAAATTTATTTTTTAATCATTAAGTCTTGGATTATAGCTTAATTAAATTAAATTCTATTATTTTCAACCTTTTATTATATTTAATTAAAAGTACTTTTTAAAAATAAACATTCAGTAAACAAAATACAAGTAAATGAGAATTCAGAAAAATATTCTAGTTTTAAAATTGAACTAAATAAAAAAAAGATGAATTATTCAAATTTACATGCTAACCAAGACTCGAGTAAGGCCACGAACGATTAATGAAAATAGACCAAGCGGACGCAAGCACCACCACGACGGCATGCATCAACGTTACAACGCGACAGTGAAATTCGTTTTTCTTCAGCGGTTTAATCAAGTGGAAGTACTTGTTGTACGGAAGTGCATACGTGCAATTGTAAACGAACATCCACGATAGAAAGGAAAACGAAACGTAGCTTAATGTGGTGAATGTCGACATTCTACTGGTTTAAAATATTTCCAAACAAAAATTACGTTAAACAACTCGTTCACACCTTATTATTGTCTGTGATTGGCATACCTGCAAGATACCAAAAACACTTCAGATCGAAATAAATAAAATTAAGAGTAATGGTTGGGGCATGGTATATTAGTTTATGTTATTATTAGTTTATTATTAGCAAATAACGTTTGCTCATATTAGAGATACGCCGAATAACCAATCAATTGTGCATAAAGCGCTATTTTCGCGAGGTTCAACAGCGCTCCTCAACGAATTTAGCAAACAGATGGGTCTTGAGGTCCGATCTGAACTTCGTAAGTGATGAAGAAGTAGTCAGAGAAGGAGATAAAGAGATTTAAAGAAAAAGGACCAGAAAAAGCAAATGCAGATTTAGCAAGAGTGTTTAACATGAGTTAAGAAATGAGAACAAGAAAACAATCGTAAACCGGCGCGTTTAGGTTCAATTAATATATCTGATATGTACTTAGGAAATAATTTGTATTGAGACTTATACATAAATGTGCAAATTTTAAAAATTAATCTATATTTTATAGGTAGCCGGTGCAAGAGAACAAAATATGGAGATATATGAGAAAAGAAAGGGGCACAAGCAAGTAGACGAGCAGCTGAGTTAAAAGCTTTACTTAAAGGATAGAGTGTAGAATCATAGTGAAGCGAGTTACAGTAATCTTAGATAAAACTAAAAAAGTAACAAGAAGGGAAAGAGTAGGATCGTCAAGAAAAAGCAAGTTTCTTTCATTCTATGTAGATGAAAGAAAGAACTTCTAGCAACACTATTAATCTGAGAAGAAAGAGACATGCTAGAATCAAAGATAAAACCTTAACTACGAAACTTGTGAGAAACATCAAGAGTTTTAGAATCGGGTAAGCCTGATAGAAGAAAGAGTAATAGAGTGTTTAGATTTATTAAAACATATTAATTCAAATTTAGATGGATTAAGTTTAAGACACAAAGTCAAACCAGGCGATAATTGAAGAAAGACACAGAGATAGATTATAAAGAACACTATTGATATTAGATGGAGGAAAAGAAGTATAGATACAAGAATTATCAGCATATAGTTGACTAGTGAAAAAAAATATTAATGATACGAGGTAGTTAAGAAGTATAGAGTATAAATAGAAGAGGTCCAAGGATAGAACCCTGAAGTACCCCAAACACAAGAGTAGAGCTAAGGATAGTGAATATGGCCCGAAACCAAATAGTAAAAAAACCTAACAAATTTAAAAAAAATTCTATCAGAATGAAAAGCAATCCAATGAAAAATCATTAATTGTTATCTAAATCTTTAACGAGACAACATTCAATATCTTATTCAATTTTAAATGTTTTAAAGGCTCTGATGGCCAGATGACCTGTTAATAATATAATAAATATGTTAATAAATTATTGTTCTAAAAAAGTTGGCTAAAATGGGAGTTGCAAGATTCAGACATATGGTCTTTAAAAATTACCAACACCGATTACTGCTTTGATATATATTATATATATAAATAAATATATACATATATAACCACGCCACGTATGAATGCTATTTTTGGAAAATAGAAGCATGTCACTCAGAAAGAAAGAATGACACTTCTCTTCGTACATTAAACCTCAGTTGGAATAAAGGTAGGATCTTTACCCGTTTACCCGACAACAAATTTAAGTTAATTTAATACTAAATTTAGTATGGAGATGCTAAAAAACCTCAATCGGTTAAATGTGCATAATCATGCGATACGGCCAACCCGAGGCTTTTGTAACCCTGGAACGAACACTGGCTTAACGAGTTAGCGCCTATACACGTACATCATGATGTTATATATATATATATATCTTGGTAATAGACCATAATTTTTACAATATTCTATAAATTTTACCGAATGTTTGGCGTTAATATGTTTGTACTTTGTTTTTTCAATTTTTCTCACTAAAGTTTTTTGGTGAACGTTTAGTATATATATATATATATATATATATATATATATATATATATACATATGAGTCGAGGTGACAAATCGATTCGATAACTGATATAGTAGTGCTTAAAATAACTTTGTCTATTATAGAAGTAAAAGAAAATGTTATTATCACAGAGAATGTAAATTTAACATTTACACAAAATTGAAAATAAGAATGAATTTTTCGCATAAAGTAGCAGAGTGCTATTGAAATTTAGAATGGCGCATTCTTCTAACACATTAGTATAACCACAAAACTATTCTTGCAAAAGTGGAACCTGAAATTTATAGCGTTTCAAGTGTATAATACATCGATAAATGAATGCATTACAAAGGTCAAAATATACCAGTAAAGATGCCAAATTTGTAAGTCTTTTGTCTTCGTGTTGTAACAGTTTAAAAACATTCTTGGAAAATTTTAATTTGACATCACTGTCTGATAATAAAAATAAGAGAAAAAGTAAATCATCAAATTAGCAGTATATTGCACCTAAATTACCAATTGAAGGTGGCAGCGGAATCAGATAATATAAAGTCGTTAGACATGAGATAACCAGTTCTGCGTCAGTTCTTAAAAAATTTAAGATTGCATAAGGAATTAATGCAGTTCAAACTTAAAAAAAATAAACGTATAAACAGGCACACAATCAGTTCCTAAAGTTAAGTTATATATAAAAAAATTAAGTAAAAATTAAAATGATGTCGCTTTTTTAATGTTTTCGTTCATTCGTCATTACATTCAGTTGTAAATTAGTTTTTTTTTCTGGCTGGCTAAGTTGTGGTTCTCTGGTCAGTTGTGTCAATAAATAAATAAAAGAAAACAGCTACAGCAGAAAAAGACTTTTTTGGAAACGACATTCATATATGTAAAAAACACTGACATACATATTTTTCCCCCATAAAATAAGTCTTACACAAATTTTTAACGCTGATTTCAAATTTGAAAACTGTTTTGCCCTATCATATTGTCTTCCAAAGAAAAGGACTCTTAACCATTTTTTAAATAAACATTCAGAGCTTATTTAATTCAATCACCATTACCAATACAGAAGATAGAGAAATGTTTCTCGTTTAAACAATGTTATAAAATTTGCCAACCATGAAACTTGCATTTCTGCAACGCAGCAAAATCGGAAAAACATTGTCATTTTCGTACAGCCACAAAAGCAGTGCACAATAATGAAAAAATTAGGTTTTTTAGTACATTTCAAAGAATAATTTCACAAAAAAAAACAACACTTGTAATTATTACATTCTCCGATTTCAAATAATTTTTGAAATAGCTTTTGTTTAAAAGTGGCATTTGAGTAGATATATAAAAGAAAAGTTGGATAATTTTTCTGGGTGTCGGAACCTGGAGTCCAACATTTTTTAATCAAGAAGTCAAGAATTTTTTAATCATTTATAATCTCAGAAGAGAACTTTCTGTAAAAAAATTTATGATGAAAAAGTGATCTGAGATGGGTCAACAAGTGAACCAGAGGCAAGAAATAGTTACACTCTACAAAAGCATCTGAAATGGAAAAATTTGATGAAATTCCAACATAATTATAACCGTCTATTTTATTGTAGTGGCATAATACCGAAATATGTTAGACAGTGAACAAAAAATTGCAACGATAATTGTTGATTTGAATGGAACAAAACCTGTTCAAGCAATTGGCAATTAATATTAACCCATCATCTTTCAGTACAATATCCCGGACATCATTATCTGAAAACGATAACAACGTTAAAAAATTAAGTAAAAAGATATGTAATATATTTGAATTTGTAACCAGTGACAAGATTGCACAAGCCTCCAATTGAGAACAACACCATCTGATCATCATCTTCCAACAGACAATCTGCTTTTGATCATGTACAGTACAAAGAATACCAATTTTATGGAAATGTTATGGAAACTAAATGACAACCAATTATTAATAATATTATTTTTTATCAATTAAATTACAGCAACACACAAACATACATCGCACGTGAATGAAACGCAAGGATCTCTCAGCATTCGAGTCCAGCCAATAACACAGCAGGACCAACCAAACACTAACCGCCCATACTACCATAGCTAATATTATTGTGCATATACATATGCAATACATTAAACATTAATTTTATTTGGGTATAAGATCATTTCTATATTCTAATTATGTGTATAAGCTTCCAATTTTGCAATAACCTTTAGATCAAAAAACACGAACTCGACCAGTTTTATATATAAAAAAAACAAAAAATGACTTAACATTAAAGTATTGCAAAAAGTTATCAAACCTAGAAATAATTCAACCACGTTTAGAACTTTCAAATAGTGTAAATTGATTGGATCATAAGCAAAATTTGCCAAATTTGCTAGGATCTGTAATTTGGCACCTGAAAATGCACAAAATAGTCTATCATTAAAAAATTCTAGAAATTCTTTATAGTCATGTAAATAAACAATTATCACATATTTGACATTATACAACATTTCAATCAAATAATAGTACGCTCTTTGTTAATAATTATTTAAATACTTATTATAATTTAATCGATTAAATTAATAGTATTTAAATTTAAATAATAAATTTATTTTTATTTAATTATTGTTTATTTTATTAGGCCTTTACATAGGCCAAAAATTCATACTGTTGTTCGTGGTTTGTTGAAATTCATCTACAATTGACTGCAAGTGACTAAGCCTTCCCAAGCCGTTGGGTCCAGTTTTTTTCTCCAAATATTCTCTAGTGGCAAACATGGAAATCAAACTCGGACATAACAATTTGTTTCATTATTTTGCTTGCATTGTAAGAGTAAGTTAACATTCTGACGATTACATTTAAAAAGCTATGAAAAGCTATAAATGACAATTATAGAAAGCTACATATACGGAATAGTTGTGATATAATACAAATGAATAGAGCTGCGATACTTCACTGAACTATATGTAAAGATGGAAAATACGATAAAACATATTTTGTTACACGCCAAAAATTTTGAGGTTTAACAAAATGTAAACATTCGTTGCTGGCCATATTTTCTAAAGGTTGTCACTTCCATCGCATCCGCCACTAACATACATTGGACCATTGCACACAACCTGTTGATAGGTGGATATATGCGGTTATGATATATTATATAAAATTGAAAAAGAAAATATATATATATATATATATATATATTTATTTAATATATATATATATATATAGTATAGTATGAATTCTACCAAATTTTTGGCATTAATCAATTTAAAGTTTGTCTTTTCAATATTCTCTACTAGATATTTCTGAAAATTATTCAATTTAAATTCATCATAAAAATTTGAAACTGTTGCTATCCGAATTCATCATGCAGATAAGGCCTTATTTCGATTTTTATTTTTATTTCAAAGACGAATCATGAACCGATTTCCAGGTTAATGGTGATAGATTTGTATTTACAGCTAACAAAACTTCCTTTGTTAGAAACTGTTGAGTTTTTAAATCATTTTTAATAGCTTTGTATTAATATCATCACACAAACAAAATATTGGCAAGTGATCAGATAAATCTGGATATATAATTCCTGAAAAATCACAAAAATTAATTAAATTGTTGTCTGTGAAAATGTTAACCACAAGCGTGCAAAAATGATCAGATATCCTAGTAGCATTAGCTATTAACGGTATAAAATTCAAAGAATACATACTATTTTAAAAAACTGAGCAATATTTTTTGTCATGGGCCAAGAGATTTATGTTGAAGTCTCCAGATATAAATTGATTTGTTGTTAACATTTTTACTTTTATTAATTAAATTAACAAAAGAGAATGCATCATAATCTGGAGACTTGTTAATGAAAATGATGATAACGTTAGGTTTTCGTTAGGTTTGCGATTTAGTAACATTTCGACAGCCGTACTTTCAACATTTTTACTTTTAAGACTGAGATCATCTCTTATAAAAAAATTTAACTTGTTTTCGATGAACATTCACCCTCCAATTCTGTTTTCAAACATAAATTTATAATTTGAAATATGAATTACTGTTGACAAATCATCTTTGAGCCATGTTTTAGTTACAGCTATCATTTCAAAATTAGTATTGCAGTCATTACTAAGAAGTTCAACATCATCTGTTTTATTGCTGTTATATTTGCTGGAAGGAGACCATAATTGATGCATAATTTGATAAAATCTAACGAATTCTTAGCTTTTGAAAGTTTACTATTGGGCTTTTCAATATTTCTAACAGTAATTTTATAATTATTATCTGATTTATTAAAGTTAATTAAAAAAGTTGTTGGTGTTCATCGTGAACCCTATAGGTCAAATTTCGGTTTTACTCATCATCAGCGCTTATAAAATGTGAAAAATTGTGAAGTCAAAATTTTCAATAAATTGAACATTTTCGAGAAAATTCTAGTAAGGAAAATTGAGAAAACAAACTTTAAAACATGGTCTCCTTCCAACATTATAATATATATATATATATATATATATATATATATATATATATATAATAATAATAATAATAATTATATTATTATTATTAAATGAAAATTTATAAATCGCTTTTTAATAAAATCTCAAAAGCGCCTACAATAAGTCATAAGTGCAAGAAAAAATAAATAAGACAAAAGAAAGAAAGTTGATTGTCACTCAGTTAAATGTCAGAACACACATATATTTAACACAAAATCAATAAATAAATAGATGACCAAAAAAAAGTAATACTTATTCAAATGACGATTTTTAGGATTTATCCACACAAGTTACTAGTTATGTACAAAAATTCAACGCAATAATCAACAAGCCTCACAACGAATTATTAACCGACACAAGAATTAAAACAACATAATGATAGTACTGACTAATAAAGAACATAAAAAATAAAAAAAAACAAAAAAATAAAATTTCATTTTCATAATTACATTTAATTACAAGAACCGAAATGCTGCTTAATGCCCATAAGTTAAACATACATTTACAAAAACAGTCAAAAACGGGAGAAACAGATGAACGTATTTTTTAAGTATTTTAGTTGGCAAATCATCCAGTGGGCACGACTTTGTAGGTGAATCCAAAATAACTTGACGAATCTCATCACTGGAACAGCACTGAAATAATGAAAGTTCAGCACATTCACTCATCCGATTGTTTGAAACAATAGGCTCTTTGATACAAGGCATCGTCTCTAGTATGTTGTCAACCTTATCTTTAAAAAATTGAGCAAAATCATCAGAATTTAACTCATCTGACATATTAAGTGAATCAACAGAATTCATCTTGCATAAAACCCTGTTAATTGTCATCCAGAGTTTCTTTGGATTGGAGCCATTTATTTCAATCATATTTCTCCAGTAGGCTTTCCTTTTTTCTGAGAGCAATGACTGTTTCTTCAACATAGCATCAACGAACCTTTTCTTGCTAACATCCCCAGGATTAAGTCAATAAGCTCTTTCAAGTCTTCTGCAGCGTAGCTTAGTCTGCCAACATTCTTCATCGAACCAAGGCGAAGCAGCATTATTTCTAGTCATCACATAGTGTTTCGGTGCAACAATATCTATAATATTTTTAACTTCTTTTTTGTAAAGATCAAATAAGTATTCAGGATCATCTGATTTAAAAGGTCCATCAATAGGCGAGTTTATTATTACCGCGGCAAATTTATCAAAATCCACACGATTCCATGAACGAACCAGTCTTTTTTTTCTAACAAAATAATTTAGCGGAATCGAAAAACATACTTGGACCAGACCATGATCGGAATAAATACCATATGGACCTACGGTACACGAGGACACAGGCAATTCCATTGAGGATACCACTAGATCCAAGATACCACCATGTACATGGGTAGTTTCCTTAACTCTATTTTCAAGGTTAAATGCATGAAAAACATCTACCAACCGGATTGAATGAGTATCTCCAACCTTTTCCAAAAGAACATTCAAATCCTCCGTAAGAATGACATAGTCCGCCAATAACTAAATCTGCTCCAAGAGTGATGTAAGCTCATCAAAAAATGCAGGAGTAATTGGTACAGAACCCGGTCGATAAACTGCCAATAACAGAATCGTTTTTTTACCGCACCGAATTTTAATAGCAAGTGATTCAAAGGAATTTACCACTGGTAATTCTATTTTTTTTAACCTTAAAAACATTCTTAAAATATACAATTATTCCTCCATGATTAGGGTCGTGTGGGCGCAAATAATCCATAAATGAGAAGCCATAAGGCATAGCCAATTTCACAGAAATATCATCAGATGATCCATGCCATGTTTCGGTCAGTACACATATATCTAAATCATTTGATAACAAATCATGAATTATATTATATTTTGACCGAATGGATCTAATATTAAGCAATCCCAAATTTAATCCGGTTTGGTAGCAGGCTTTGGATATATATATATATATATATATATATATATATATATATATATATATATATCTGTGGTGTGTGTGCGCGCTTATGTGTGTATGAATCAACAGTTTTTCTTAGAAAAATTCTTTACTGTCTTTTTAAGCATTAAATAAAAATAAAATATCCGTTTATGATGCATTTTGAAATTATTCTTCAACGTTCAATATTTAAAGAAAAAGTAATTTTTACAAACGGGGGTTGTTTTTTCAGACAACTATCTATTCTTCTGCTTATAGATTAGATAAAAAAATTCATCGTTGACATCACAATGTAAATTTTTTCCTATTCATTCAAGTTTAAAAGATGGCGATGACAACAATTCAGGTGTCTCATTGTGTGCTCTGCTAATTACACGTAATTAGTGCTCATTCATTTAGTTGCTCTGGGCAACAAGTCGAGTACAACAAGCAGAACACGGTGTAGGAACAAATTTATTTTCTCTTATTTTTGCGCGCGCTTTGTGAATATAATTTTATTTAATGGAAAAAATTGAAAATTTTCAAGATGCTAAAACAAAGGTTAGTTCTAATTTCAAGCCATATTGTTTTAAATTGCTAATTTGAAGTATTGATTTCTGCTGTTTAATCATACGACAGCTGTTTAATCAATTCAATCATGCGTCCGCCTTGTACCGTCAACTAGTATACGATTTGGCGTGCGAATGTCAACCAATTGGTACTAATTACACCATGGTTAGGAAAAGAAACAGTTTGATGCAAACTGCCAAGAAAGCTATTTTATTTGTGAAAACTTACATTGAAAAGTATTTATTTATGTTTTTATTACGAATTTAAGATAAGATTACAAATTTAATTTTTGTAAATATCAGCAGTCGGAGAAGCAGCCAAAAATTTCTCGTCCTAGACGACGTAGTGTGCTCATAATAATTCACTTGTATCTAACTGTATTTTTAGAACTATCAAATTAGATTAAACTTGTTACAATACAATAGAACTTAGAAGAATTAAATTGTTGACGTCTTCGTTGGACCCTCACCTTTGACCACGCATCTGGGCCTAATTAATAATTCTTAATAATTCCTAATCATTAGAAAAATATGAAAAATGAAAGTAAAACATGCAAAAAATTAGTGACTATATATATAAATATATGAGATATTTAAATAAAAAAAACAAATTTATACAAACAGTTCAAACAATACTCGTTTGGAAGAGCGTTTGACGTTAGAGAAAATGACCAACGACCTGGCATGCTGCATGGAATATCTCGAACAACAACTCGTCCTTGAATTCAAGATATACAACGTTATGAATCATCACCAGCACTCGTGTTTGTTTCAATTTTTACTGCTTCTTTAAAATTTATTTATGAAAACCAAATTGATAAATAATATATTTTGCGTTGAATTGTATTTGATGATTTGTATAGCGCCTCTATGAAGAACCTCAGAGGCGCTAGCTTCGCTCTGGATTGCTGAACAAATTATGCTTCAAACGTTTTTTGAACAATTTTCGGGTTGTGTCGTTGATTTTTTCCAGTTCCACAGGCCAAGCATTCCAAATTTGATGCTAAAAATCTTCTACTACTAAAGCGCGAAAAAATAAATCTTGGAAACACTCAGTCTTTTTCGGTTCGCAACTTCAGAAACCAGTTGGAGTTTTTCTTTCAAATAACTTGTAATAAATAACTTAAATAATTTCTGACGATGAGAGCTAATTTTAATTTTATCCTTTCTGGCGTACGAAGACAGTGTAGCTCATTTCTGATGTAAGCCGAAATTGAAACGAATTTCGAATATCCTGCCAAGAATCTATTCGCAGCGTTGAAAATGGACCGTGTATCACGAAGATATTCTTTAATTCCGTACATTATCGAATTACAGCAGTCAATTCTGCTGCAAATTAAACTACGAGCATATGCTTTCGTTGATTCATTGGTCAACAAAATTTATTTATATGACTTTTCATTGATAGGTCAGATTCAAGTATAAGTTTAAGACTAGTCACTTGTTGTTTGAGCTCAATCAAGTAAGACCGTGCGATGTTCCAACCCACACATAGGTACTGAGTTCATGTTGAGTTTCAGCGCGTATGACGACATCAATTTTTCACTGCGTTTATTGCGTTCGACACGGTAGCATTCACATGGCGTGATGATTTTGTCAGTCCAAATTCATTTAGCTGAACATCGTCAGCATAAAGACGACATTGAAGACCTACTTTTTCAAAAACTTCTGCGACAAATCGACAAAATCTATCGCTTGACCATGAGTATGAGCAACTTTAAACTAAAAGATTTCAAACCAGAAAATCTGAAACGAGAAATTCAAAATGACGTACGTGTTAACTTTGGTGTATGCTAGCCAGCTCGATGTTATAAATATTGCGTAATTAATTTGAGCTGGCCGGCCTATGAAGGTTCTTTGTACGATTCAGATCATATCAATAAAAAAGTAAGTGAACCTAACTAGTTTAATCCTGTTATTTTGTTTTTCAGTTATCAAACATCTCATTAGAACGGGCGTATCTGGACCAAATTTATCAAGAAAGGAATCAGGAATCAGCAACTCTGTTCCTACAAATATTAAATTTGTGAAGCTAATTCTAAAGTAATTAAAATAAATTATATTTTATTCTTTATAATTTATGTATATCCGAATTTCACTTTTCATTATATAATTTTTCTATTCCAAAATTCTTCAATTATTTTTAAACTTTGATATACGCATTGTGCATGGTTTATTTGTCTTGTTGAGGCTTGCTCACCTGTATATATGTAAATTTACTGAATTTTAGCAAAACATGAAAGATTATTAAATTTAAACGTCAAACTCAAAATGATCAGATTATTATTTCAACACTTATATAGTGCTTTTTATAACAAGGTTACTCAAAAGAGCTCTAACATGCTTGAATGCCATGTTTCAAACATAAAGGATCTTTGTTGCTAGGCTTTACTGCAAAAAATACTACATTTTTCAGTTTTTGCATAAGTTGAACTAATTATTAATTTTAATAAAATATCTTTATTTAAGAACAATTATTTATTAAAATTTATACATTAAATATTTTAAATATTTTTATTACAAACTTTAACTCACGTTCCATACTTTCTATTTACATCCAATGTCTTAAATCTCAAGATAAAATTAATGAATAACAAAAATAATCAATGTTGATATAACCACCAAATTTTTCGATAAAGACGACAAAATTGCAAATGTTTTATAACATTTTTAACAAAATACCAGATAGCATGCTAACTCTGTATATGGACGACTTTAGATCAGCAATCGAACATAAAAACAAAAAATTAGAATAAGCAGCACCAAGACATTTTAAAGAATATAGAAAACTTTTCCAATAAAAAAAAATGACGTTTTCTTATAAAAAAAACTAAAGAAAGGCCTTTTTAAGAACATAAACTAAAGAATATTTCATTTTCAATGGTGGATCTAGACAACTTTAAAGGAGTGGCCTAAATTTGAAAAATGTTCACATTTTTAATTTTGACTGGGGGCCAAAACCTATCATGATTTATGGTAGTGTTGCTAAAATTACGCTGACAATCTTTTCTGTTTATCACGTCCAATTTTTTATTTTTCATAAATCTTCTGCATAAAACGGTTTTCTATGCAAAAACTGTTTTACTGACTTTTAATACAAATACTGCTCACAACTGGAGAATATTTCACGACAAATCGCTGACATATACACATGGATATATATATATCCATGCATATACATCAGAATATAAATTCTTAGGAGTCACGTTTAATCGCAAATTAAAATTCATAAGTCACTCAAATAAAGTTAAAAACAAATATGTGAAGTCTTTTAAATTAATAAAAATCTTATTTAAATACGAATTGAGAGTAGATCAGAAAAGTTTATTATAAATATATCGAGCAATGTAAAGACCAGTCATAGATTACGGCAGTCAGATCTCTGGTACAACAAGAGGTTCGTATTTAAAAACAACAGAATCAATAATCAATAAATCATTAAGAAGATGTCTAGGGGCATATAGAATACCATCTTCTATTAGCCTCACACCATAGCAGAAGAAATATCTATATAAAATTAAAAAATTCAACATGATCATTAAATTATTACCTCAACCAACCAACAAACTTAGTTTGTCAATAGTAATTGAAGACAACCAATTTAAATCGAGCATCAAAAGCAATACTGCCAATAAATTTGAGATTGAGATTGACTTAGAACCGATGAAGGAAGTTTCTACACCGATAGCACCTTGGGTCATCAGCAGAGCACTTGTCGATGTATGTTTGAAACACCAGAAAAAGATAAAATTTAAGCAAAAGCAATGTTTAAAAAATAATTCAAAAATATTCAAACTATACACAATGGTTAAAAAATTAACAATCCAGCGACAGCAGCAGCAGTCCTCATTCATTAAATTACACTCGTGCAATTGAGTTTTTCTATTTTTCGTACAAATTTCAGTTAATCATAGAGTTTTTTTTCTGTTCATAAAAAGGTTTTTATTAATTCTTTTGCATTTTTATTTAAATATATACGTATGATACGTGTGCATTTAATAGATTTGAGTTTGTTAAATTTTGGCTTTAGGTAACATTATAAGTTACAAAAAACAATGCCAAATATGATTTTATTATTCTGATTGAAAATTTTAGCGACATAAACGAGTTGGACATGATGGTGAACGCGATAAGGAACCTTTCTTTTGCCAAACCATGGGACATATGTCCCACAACAGTTAAGCCTTCCAATCAAACAATCGGTAAGTTGAACAATTTTTTATCTATACTTTCCACAAATAATTTTATTTACTTTTCAGTTATGGTTAAATAAATTGAATGATACGCCTGAATTTGTTTTATGTATGCGGTCTTATTGCTTTGCGACCTTAGTGTTATGCAATCTTTTGTCCAGCAGTCTTTTACCGGCGGTCTTTCATCGGACACCTGCTAGTCGTTGGTGAAGCTATCTTTTAAAAAATGGTTGAATGAGTATTTGTATTACAAAAGTTATTCAAAATTGTAATTTTAATTTCGTTGATAGAACCGAATAAGTTTTTAATTTACGATGTAAATAATTGAATTGGTTGATACCGTTGATGCTAAATAATAATGGATGTAGACGATATCTTCACTATCATCATTTGTTAAACTGATTTCTTCAAATTTCAAAGGCCAATCACCGAATATATTTAATATGCCTAATCAGGCCAAAATTAAGCCATTCACCGTACGTACGTAGAACAATAGTTTCTGCTCACCTCGGATTTTAATTTTAATTAAATTATTTTAACAAACTTACTTGTAGTTAAATTTAGTTTAGTGTTTTGTTAGTTTTTTAAAGATGTATTGTTATTGATGTAAGTTATTTAAAAATTTACGAAATCACGCACTGTTTGCGTGTGCGTTCCAGCTTCCCATCCACATCCACATCGTCTGCATCCATTATTATTTAGCATCAACGGTTCTACGTTCAACCTGTCTACCTCTACAATGTTGTCGATAAGAATTTTTCTTGCATTAAAATTGTTCAGCAATACCAGGAAATATGTTTCTGCTTACATGAAAATAACAAATTAAGTCGTTTTGTGACTCGTGTGTCAAAATTTCACTAAATGTCAAGTTGCTAATAAAAGCATGGATGTAAATGAAAATTGAGAACTTGAACGTTGAGCGGCACGAACGAAGTTATAATAACATAAATTGGAGGTATAAAGTGCAGCATTTATTCAGTCCTAGATTCCACTATTAAAAAAACTCAATTTAGATGAAAATGACATCGGAAACTGCAGACCGATTTCAAACTCCTCATTTGTCTTCGAACTCATCAAATGTGCAGTTCCCAGTTTAAAAAATAATTCTTTAATGTCAGCTTATCCGTCGGGGTCGAATGATAAGTTGCATTGCAAGGTGACACCCAGGTTTAAAACTGCTGGCGTAGAAGGTGATGAGACCATCCTCCACCAAAACTATTTTACAATCTAGCAGAAATTTACTTTAACGTTACCAAATGATTTAACTTAAAACGTTAACATTTTAATTACAGACTGCAACGTTTTGCCTTTTACTATCATTTCGGTTAGCGAATTTAATTTTGTTTTATATAATGACGATTCATTTCATTTTGCATTTTGGAATAAATACATTTTCAAAATTCAGTCAGTAACAATGATAAATAATAAACTCAAAGTATGGAGTAGCTTCTTATCCCTAAATGTTACTAATACTTTTCTGAATAAATTGTTTAGAATAAAACTATTACCTCAGGAAAATATTTGAGTTTTAACAGTATTTGAACCAGGCCATTGCGTATTAACATCGCGTGACATGACACTTCTATTCTACTGACTGAGCTACCGACATGTTTGTCATTGTAAGGAAGCAGCTTTAGACAATTGAAAGCCACAAGCAATGTGAATTTGACGTCCCAAAATTTAACAAAAAAGGTTTCCTTTTTTTAATAAAGTCCAAATTGTTTAAGGAATACAAATCAGTGTTATTTAAGTTAGCTATTTCAACTCGAAAATGGTTCTCCAACATTGAGTTTTAACAGTATTTGGAAACTGTGACCTCGCGTTATGCCAAAACAATTATTTAAATCAACTTTGTCCAAATTATGCATGATTTTAAACAACTGAATCGAGCCTCCTCTTTTTCTTCTTTCCACCAACCTAATTTTTTAAGACGATCTTCGTAAGCTAGGTTTCTAATAGATGGAGCCAACATTGTTGCTCTGTGCTGAACTCTTTCGATCACCTCGCTATCACCCTTTAGATTTGGGACCAAACTGATACTGCAAACTCTAACAGTGTACGAATAAGTTAGGTATAAGTATTTGATTTGCTTTGTTTGATGTTGTGATGACTTGATTTTCTCATTTCAAGTTATTTTAAAAAAATCACTTCAAGATCTCTCTCGGATTCAGCAAAAAGTATTCCATGTATATACAGTGAACATTTTTTAATGCCTGATACCTAGTGCACAGAATTTCAATATTGAACCGTAGAAGTGTCCGCCTCATTCAAATCAAATTTACGTTCGACTAAATCTTTATCTGACGATATGCTCTCAAGATTTTAATATCATCTGCAAACAGTTCTGTTGTATTTTTCAGATTAGTTGATAAGTCATTGATTTAGAGAATGAAGAGTAGAGGACCAATAACAGAACCCTAAGGAAAATACTATAAATTTTAGCCGTCAGAAAGAGTTTCACCTTGAACAATTTTTTGTCTTCTGTTTTTAAGAAACAATCAATCAATCTTCGTTTTGCGTCCAGAGACCCGGTTTCCCGAGGTAGGCCGTTGTTTTCTTTGCCATCAACTTTTTGCGCCAAATTAGGCGTTCAGTTGTATCCATTTCATTTAAATTTAGAGCTTTCATGTCTTGCTCGATTGTCTGCGACCAGATTCTTTGGACGGCCTTTGGGACGTGTGCCAGGTACTTCAACATCTGCAAAAGAAGTTATGGCACTGTTTCCACTTGGTTTGACATGACCAAACCACCTCAGACGGTGTTGCCGGCATTCGTTCTTTATATCATCTAAACCAGCACGACGCAGGATTTCGGTAGATTTGATGTGGTCCTTCAGACTAATTCGTTGCATCCATCGGAGCATTTTCATGTCGGTTCGTTGAAGTAGTTGTTCCAGTTTGGTTGTCATTGGCCATGTTTCTGCACCATATAACAACACCGGACGTATCACAAATTTATAAAGTCTTGATCGTAGTGATAGTGTGATGTCACGCCGCATCAATATAGAGGCAAAGAGACGCCATTTATTCCAGGCTTCACGGCAACTTCAGCTGTTCCAGTACAATCCAGAACATCCCCTAGATATTGAAGCGATGTGACTTTCTCTACCTTAATAACTTCAAAAACATTGCTATTTCGAATTTGTTGTTGTGGATTGATGCAAGCAGGACAAACAAAATTGGACACTTTAGATAAAGTACCAATTATTTTTGAACAACGTTTGTGACACCACTGGTTACACTTGATTGAATTGTTACCTACACCAGCTTTACAAACTGAACAGGGCCATCATCCAGTAGCTGTAGATTGGATGGGCTCACCAGTGTTCATTGCTTTGGTTTTGCTGATGTTGACTTTGAATCCATGATCGGCGAGTCTGGTGTTCCAATCTTCAAACATCTGTGCAGCATTCTGCTCAGACGTGGCTGTTAAAACGATATCATCAGCATATATTAGATTCCAAATGTCACCAGTGCGTATCGGTTTTGTGATTTCTTCCATCACAGTTATAAATAACAGTGGACTGAGAATCGAGCCTTGGTGAACTCCAACGCCGATGTCAAATGCATCTGTGTTTCCAACCGTTGTGCTGACAAGAGTCTTAGTATTTGTATACATTTCCATCACAAGTAGAACAAGATATTCTGGAATGAGTTGTCGACGTAGACTCCATCTGATTGCTTCACGGGGAACTCGATCAAATGCTTTTTCAAGGTCTACAAAAATGTGTAATAGTTGTTGATGCTTTGCGAGGTACTTTTCTTGCAGTTGCCAAAGGATGTGAATAGCATCAATTGTTAATTTCCCCACTAGGAAACCAAATTGATAATTTCCGATTGTGATGCACGACGTTAATCTTCTCTCAATGATTTTCTCGACAATTTTCAGGGAGTGTTCTATTAGACGTATACCCCGATATGATGAACAGTTCAATGGATCACCTTTGCCTTTGTATAGCGGAACTGTCATGCTATAGTTCCATTCAGTCGGCATTGAGCAATTTCTCCAGATTTCACGGCAATGTTGTAGTAACGTTTGGATACTTGCAGTACCAGATGCTTTGATAATGTCATTTGTGAGTGCAGAGGGCCCTGCTGCCTTTCCATCCTTCATAACTTTCAGAGCTTCTGTAAGCTCCTTTACAGTGATGTCTGAAATCGAACCTTCGATGGATGGAGCGTCAAAGTTGACATTGATGGGATTTGTTTCATTTAACAGACGGTTGAAGTATTCTCTCACTGTAGCTTGATCTCATCTTGTTCAAGAACCATCTCATTTTTGTCGTTTCTGATACGTGAGGCACCAACTATGTCTTTTTTGTACGCTTTGCTTGTTTTGCTATACGATACAGAGATTTCATTTGTTCACCTTTGCTTTTAGTGAGCCACTCTCTGCACTGATCTGTCCAAGCCAGATGACGTCTTTCATAGTTGTTCTTTTCACGGAAAATTTTTTGGTCATCAACAGACTTTGATTTTTGCCATTGCTTTAATGCAACTTTCTTTTCAGCTCTTGCATTTTGTACACTGTCATTCCACCACCAAGTGTCCCGTTCATGCTGACGTTTTCTACCAGTTTTCCCACAAACTGTAGTTGCAGCGTTTATAAAAATCTGTACTGGCTTGCGATTGGTGGTCTAACTGTGTGGCGACAATCTGTTGAAATTTTTCTCGATGAATATTGCTTTCAGCTTCCACGTTTTGATTCTCCGAGGCATTTGTTTAGACTTATGTTTTGACAGTTCGACAACCAGGTCTAACTTTGACATTTTTAAGAAACGATTCAATCTATTTATATACACCGATCCATTTACTCCATAAGCATTTAATTTAGCTAATAATCTTCTGGGTGGAACTGCCTTTGCAAATTCAAGCAGGACTACATCCACTGGAATAGAATTTTCCAAATTATAGAAAGTAAAACCAATAGTTTCAAGTAGATTTGTTGTGCATGATTTGCCCTTAACAAAACAATGTTGTTGTTTTACTATTATGTCATTCCTTAAAAGATGATCTTCTACACTTTTTCGAATTATAATTTCCATTATTTTACACGGAACTGATGCTAAAGAAACCGGGCGATAATTTGTAGCTAGTTTTGTCGCCTTTTTTGCAGATCGGTGAAACGTTTGCCGATCTGAACTGAAATTGACTGGTAGCCAAAGAATCATAACATATCTTTTTAAAAGAAGTTTATGAAAACATGAAGCATTCAAGCAAATTTGTTTAACACTGCTTGAAGTTATGCAATATACATACCATGACAACACTCTTATTCTCATCTTAACAATTGTTTCACAAACATGTCTGCTTATTCAAATTTTAAATGCATTAAAAATTGAACAATGCACAGGTGCATGGACGGAGCAGGATAACCAAAAGAAGAATGATCGCGATCTCCATCACCTTAGCATCCTTGGTGACTCTCATCGTCATCATCAGCATCACTGCGGCTGTGTTACACTGATTTCTTCCGGATCAAACACAAAACATGCAGACTTAGTTAATTATTAGCATCCTCTAGATGCATGGAACTTTCAACATTTGTATCGTGTGTAGATGTAACAAACTGAAACTTATCTTCAACTGCGCAGTTTAGGAATTAATTTATTACAAATAGACAAAAATGCACAACTATAAGATTCTTAACTGACTAAATATTTTCGCAGTCATTTTTGCTGATTAATTTGGTTAAATACAAAAAAAATTGCGCATGGACCAAACAATTCCTAACCAAAATTTTTACAAGTGCAGTTTTATGAGGGTACACCCCCTTACACACCCTAGAAATTGGTAGAACCCGAAAATATATAACATTACCTTTTATTATATCTTAAAACACAAATATCGATTAACAAGACAAATAATATAAATAAATAGGTTATATATGTTTTAGTGGCAAAAATCTTAAGATTTCAAGTGAACACAATTTCGGAACCGAGAAATTCTGCTACTACACCTTACGGTACAGGATAACATTTGTGCCGTTCTTTAAAACCAATTGTAAACTACACAAAAGAATTGAACGACCCAACCAGTAGAACTAAAAACCAAGCCGGTTTCTAGTGTCTAGTTGATGTTCATTCTTTACACAAATTTTTCAAAACTTTAAAATTTAAAAGCATATTTTTAAAAACGAATGTTTAAATATAAAATATTAAATGTAAACTTAATTAAATGTAAATTAAATTAATTATATGTTAACTTATGTAAATGTATAAGAAACAATCCAACCAATAACAAGGTGAATAATATAAAATTTAAAAAAAATGAGTCAATTTACAAATGAGATATTTAGTTTTTATTTTGTGATTTAATTACATATATCAAAAATAGTTCGTCAATGAAATTACAATGTAGCGATGTCTTTACTTTTTCACTCTTCTTGACATCTGCTCTAGGAAACGTCGATTCTTTTGAGATTGTTTTGTTTCAACACGCCGGTCAGCCCTAAAAATAATGTTTTTTAGATTGCAACATTTATTAATAACGTTTAACAAAAAAGTTGAGATATGATGAATTCAGCACTTAGTTATGACGTTGAATACTTGACACGGAATGTTCACTATTTTCTTCCTTCATGGTCTGGTGGGGCACCCTTCCCCGAACCAACCACAGACGAGTGAGTATATTATAACTTTAACACTTGCAACCAAATCAAATCTTATTACATTATATCATCAAAACCACCAAACCGGCCCAACTTGCTACAAGCGCATCCTGAAGCATCATCCAGACACTCGCTGTCCTTTCTAGCAACTCTGGTTGCTGAATTCATCATATCCCAAACGAACACCCATGGTAAGCAGTTTTTGTATTAAAAGTCAGTAAAACTCATTGTTTCAACCAAAAATTGCCATTTTGGACGAAGAAATAACGTGATAACAAAAAAGATGAAACAAATTGAACCATGTTTGGCCCCCCACTAAAGTTGCCCAGATACAACACTGGCCCCGACCACCGCCTAATAACTATCATTCTTTTTTAAAGCAATTTTTCCGATAACATAAACGATAAACAGAAAGACTCTAAATATAAAATTTCTTGAAATTATTGGACTACTTTTTTTGCAACACACCGATTGAAGTAAAATAGAATAAAATGAAATCTTTCACTTCCTTCAACTCCGGAGCCAACAATTTGAAAATGAATTTTTTTACTTCTACCATATTCATCACAATGAGGTGCGGGAATGTTGGCCACCAAAGCAAACTCATCCACACATTAATCACAACATCTTCCTGAGTTGTTTTAATGACACGCACAGCACCATGCCCACATATTTTTTGTAATCATCAAATAAAAATAATATCATTTCACACAACGCAACTTTTCAAAATTCTTCCATAGTCCGACAGTAAAATAGCTTCATTAATGACGTTTGCATATTCAAAAATGCTTGCATATTCATCAAGTAAAATTTTGCAACAAGCTGGTTAGCAGCACAGAACAGTCAGACGCACACAAAACGATGATGTGTCATAGTGATTAGAGGCTTATTCAAGATAATTAACTAAGTTCAAAATTGTATAATACACACACGTGTTGTATGTGTAGGAATAAGCACGGACAAATAAGACTGAAGAGATGAATGGATATTCACCCCACCAGAAGTATTCTAAAAATTTTGTCGATTTATGCGTTACTCAAAATTATTTGTCTTAAAAAAGTAATGCCTTACCATAACAAACAACTATTTTTCAAAAGTAATAAATTAAAAAACTCCGACTCCAAGCTTTCAAAACTTCTGACTTTTGCACTGCAAAACCCAATCAAACTGTACAGAAAGCCGCCCTTTGTACCATCACAACTTGTCCCAATACTTTCCCAATCAACATGCCTGTCACCAAACCTTAATGCAAACCCATCGTCCTCATAAAATGAAAGGAAACAGACACTTGCATAACTTCCGACCGTAGCATCCATCTCAATAGTCACAAATCCAAATGAAACAACATCAACAACATCTCCAAATGTGCCAAACCTCTCCAACAACCAACTCACCTCAACACAACAGACCTTAGTAAAATCTTGTAGAGGTTGCAGCTAAACCAATAGGCTGGTGTCAGACATGGAACAACCACAATATCAACAAACTACTTGAAATCTAGCGATTGAATATGGACTCACAGTGTGGTCTCACACGAGACATCTGGCGGCAAGCAACAATGATAGCAACTAACAAAAAGATTCCACAAAAGTCTGCTGTCCTGTGTTACACAACTGCAGGCTAAAATAGGACTGTTTTCCATGTCCGGAGTCAATCTTGTTGGATGGTTGATAAGTGCAATTGAAAGGAAAGATATTACTTTATGAATATGCACTGGAACCACTTTGATATCCAATGCAGTTCTAATTTAATTAATAAAAAAGTTCTGGCTAATTTTTATTTTATTTAAATTTCTCTAGACATCGATGACAATGTCTTTTCTATGTATGCAGAATGCGATGGCTAACTAACCTCGTTTTAACTTTTACTTCTTTCAACTCCTTGTCTCTCAGGGAAGCAACAACTTTCGTTTTCAGATACTTCACAGGTTCTTCATCATGAGTTGCCAGTGGCTTAACTTTGCCAGAATATGGAACCCAGGTTAAAGGCTTTTCTAGACTGGCAGCCAAGTCAAATTTATTTCTGGCAGGTTGGTGTACATTTGTAGAGGATAATGTGGTATTGTTACCAGTTGCTGCATGTTTAGGTGAAACTGAAATTAAAATGTTAAACTTGAAGTAACAAATAATAAATCAAAGAAGTTAGAAGGCGTTTTGTATGGAATACCAAATTTTTCATGCATTTCTAACAGCTGTGAGAATGTTTAAAAGATAAAAAAGAAGCAGCAAAACTAAAACTTTTTTGCACTAAAAAAGAAAGAAAGAAATTTTTTTTATAAAACATGAATAATTTTGTAAGTAACTTCGAAAGATTAATGTTATACATCAAACAGCTGTAAAACAATGAAATTTTATACCTTTCATATTTTCTCTTACTCAATATTTGTAAATTTAAGACTGCTTACTTTTAAAAATTAAAGTTAAAAATATGTAGCACACTTATCTGCATTATATTCAAGTACCACACCACAGTACAAACACAAAGTATTGCATGTGGTCTTCTGGAGTTTTGCAAAGTTGGCTCAAACCATTTAGCATGTAATAAAAACGTAAGGCTTTTCTAAAATGAGCTAATTGGCTAAAAAATTAATTAAAAATCTTACAAAAGCAAGAATTGAAAAACACTTACATGGAAATTTTTTAGCAGAAAATTTTACATCATTTACAATTGCCATTCTAGCTGCTGATTCAGAGCATGTTGTTTTAGTTTTGTCAATATTTTTTGTAGATGTTTTCGTAGCTTGTTTAGAAAAAGTAAGTTTTGTACTAGATAATGTTGATTTTGCAAAATTAAGATCCATATTTTTTGTTGATGTGACCTGTGCTCTGAAAACTAAAGGGGACATCAATCTATTAGAACTTCTTCTAACATTCTTTGTGGAATTTTTGGCAGTAGAGCAATTGACTGAAGTTTCAACCTTAGCAGAGTGATCAGTCTTTTTTGCAATTTTGTTAGCGCTTGGGAAAATGCTGCTCGTCTTAGCATGGCTGTTTGTCTTCTGTTTCATCACTGTTGAAGTTGCAATAGGACTGCCAAACAACTGCACTTTTCTTTCTTCCTTTTTCTTCTGATAATCGTCTATAGAATCCATTTTGTCAAATTGTTTTTGATGTATTTTAGACCAATCTATACAAATTTTAAAAACTAACATTAACAATTGAAAATGGATACTAACAAAAAGATGGCAACAGCAATTAAAACAGTCATTAGTGACGAAAGACAATATCAATTTTAAACAACACCACCATTAAAACACAAAAAGCATAAAGTGCTCGAACATCAAGTAATTAATTAAAGCTTCAGTAATTGAAGCTTTAAGGGATGCAGAATCATAGGTTGAAAAATATGAGTCTGTTTGTGTTCATTAACTTTTAAATAAAATAAAACATCAATTTTTTTTATTACTTTTCTTAATGCATTCTAAGATAAGTGAATAATCTAATGATGTTTAAATTTCTAAGTACAAATTTTGTGAAAAATGTTTTGGCGTGAGAGTGAAGCAGGGATCAATGGCAGCAGATCATAACTCGTAATGCTCCGTTTCAGCAGGCTAGAAAATGGGAAACGAGAAAAATTTATATTCCGTGGTTGAGATTTGTCTTGAAAGATTATTATTTCATTTCATTACAGCGCTATCAGATTATAACTTGTTTATATCACAAACTTTAGGGAAAAAATCCTAAACAAAAATGTTTGTACATGAAATGCTAATTTAATGACTGAAACAAACATGGACCGTGATGGTGGGTGCTTGAAATTTAGCCAAGCAAACGTCTACAAGAATAAAGAAGATCCTTGATTACCATGAGAACAACTATAAAGATAGTCTCAACAAAGTGCTGATTACTTTTGATTCCAACTATAGGGACTTGAGATTAAAAGTTTTTTGGTCATCGCACTAAGCATCATGCTCAGTAAAATTATTTCAAATAGTTGAGATATAATTTCTACCTACTGTCAAGATATTGTTGAAATAATATTTATATTTGCCATCATGTTATTGTGGAAATTTTCATTAAATGAGCACAATTAATGATCAACATGCTTTGAAAAAAAAATGAGTTACCAATTTTTCCCTTTTTTGTAGCTAATTTAGAATTGATCCTGGGTATCTGAGAATCTGTTGGACAAAATTTTAGTTCTTAAACAAAAAATGTCAACAGTGTTAATCCCCATGAACCATCATTATATAAAATTTCACGTCAAATACAAATTAGTGGATTATGACGGGTGTGAATGGAGGCGACTACATGTCAAATGCTGAATTTCCATTGTCAACCAATTGAGACTTTGCATTCAGCACAATGTAAATCAATTTCTTTTCATTGAAAAAATATTCAGTTCAATTTAATATGGTTCAAGGATGTGGAATCATTTTTTAACTTATGATTTAAATTATTGCCATTTACTTTAAATTTGTTTAAAAAACGTTTAAAACTGTTTGTTAAGATAATTTAAATATTCCAAATTAATTTCTAGGCCATTATATTATATATCTATCTATCTTAAGTATTACATTTACAATACTTGTTATGCAACCTATTTGAATTTTAAGACGGCTTTAAATGTCATTGATATACCATTACTTTTCATGTAATTGTTGTTTTGTTTATTTTTATTAATAAGTTTTTCTATTAACCAATCTTTTTAAAAAAAAATCAGTTAGTAGCATAAGTTTGTATTTCAAATCGGTAAATGTGTCTGGTACTTTATATGTTCAACCTTCACTAATGACCTGGCGTGTTTGAAATATTAAAGATTTGAATTAGCTGATGCTACACGTGAATTCTTTCAAACAAAAGCAGCATTTTATTGAGAATGCCATAACATTTCAAACATTCAGTTAATGCACTGATAATTTTATTAATGTGAGCAATCGTTAAGTCCATTATTAACTAGTCAACCTTTTAGTTTCTATTAAACCCCATTTTAACAGCACAATGGAATGTCATGTTTTATTCTGATAATATTTAATTCAAAACTGTATGCATGCACCAAACAAAACATGTGTCTGCGAGATACAGCGCTACCATCTATGTTACTTTTTAGGTGCACTCTTTTGAAGGCTGACGGTTTAAGATTTTGATAATAGAGCAAATATAAATTAGAGACGAAAAGGTGTTGTTGATAGGTCAAGGTGTCAGGCAAGGCTGTGGGCAAGCCTTAAATTGATGTCAAAGTTGATGTTGTTAAAGTTTGAAGACATTATTCTCAAACTCTTCTACAGTTAGCACCCAGTCATAGTCTTAAAATAACTGTCATCGAATAAATTTGTTTTTTGAAACAATTTTACAATAATTAAATTTATTAATTGAAGAGTATTCACAAACCATTAGAAGGCTTTTTGTCATATGATGATCTCAATTTCTTTTTCATTGGCAGATCATTGTCATCATCTCTATTGTTTTCACCATCAAGAACTTCACCACAGTTTTGATTGATTGAAGTCTTTGCTGTATCATCTTTAGACATTCTTCCACGCTTAGCACTGATTTGCATCTCAACTTCAACTATTTCTGCACTTACTGAACCAATTTGGTTGTCTTTGACAATGCAGGGATCTTTTTTATGCTCTGCACACGTCTCATCAGAATCAAATGTCTTACGTTTAACCGTGGATTTAATCTTATTTTCTTTTTTGATTTCATTTTCTTTTGAGTTAAGATCATTAGAGGCATTGAGAGTTGAGCACTTCTGGAATCATTTTCTGCAGAAACATTCTTCAAATTTCTTTTTTTGGGTTGATAATTTTTCTACAAAAATTCAATATTATATGAGATAACAAAAATTTGGTACTATACATTGAATTATTGAAGACAAAATATTGTTAATAAACAAAAACCATAGTACAATAATTTTATGAGCAAAAAAGATATAATTTTTTGATTAATTTTTGCTAATAGAAAGTGAATGACTTAAAAGATGTCTAAAACGTTATGAGAAATTAAATTGAATTAAGTAGAATATGTAACAGTAAGTGACAACATAACGAAACAAAATGAAAAGAATTCAAAGATCAACCCACACTGAAGACAGCACAGATATCACCATTTGAGGGAGGCACGTTTTCACCGATGCACTTGCTCACTTCCTGCAAAGCATTGCCTTTATCTTCTTGGTCATTGTTGGAAGATGCTGAGTTTTTACAGTTATCAATGTCAAAAATTTTTTTCAGGGCTTCTATCAACTTGTCGCTCTAAAAATGAAAACAAATATTACAACCACCAGAAAATATGTAAAATTATTTAAAATTTATGAGGGCATCAATGATTTGGCTAGCCTTCAATCTAAATAATTAAGCAATACAGCTTTAAACTTATTGGTAATCACTTTTTAAAGGGATGTAGTGAGGCTATTAAAAGGCAAAATCTTTAAAAGGGTGAAACACCATGTAAGCATATTACAACATATTTTATTACCCTATACAAAATTTAGAATGTCACTCCATACTTTTATAAAAATTAGGATTTTATGGAGATCTTGAAATAAACTGTTTATTATAGCATTAAAACACCATAGAATAAAGAAATGAATGCTTCAAACAAAAACAAGAAATAAAGTTTTATTAATATTAATGTCATTCGTTTTTTGACTTTTTAAATCAGCAACCTTTTAATGTAGCAAGTCAAAACTTAGTGATGCACAAAAAGGTTAACCAAAAAATGCTTCAAACATTGTATGGAAATTTTAGCCTTTGAATATTTAAAATATAAATATTTTTTTCGCTTTACTTTGAGCGATGCCTAGTGGTTAAGGTTGCCTGGTGACGTCACGAAAGTGACAGGATTCGAATAGGACAAAAAGTTTCTGCTTTTGCGAAACATTTTTTAGTCCATATTTATGTATGCTGTTTGTGTTGTTGACTCCTCTTAGCTTTGAAAAAGTGTGATAAACCTGTTTTCAATGTTTATGTTTAGCCTTAACAATACATATTAATTAAATCAAATTATATTTAGTCAAATTTTCATAGCCATTGTTGCTAACTTCACAATTGCTAAAAAAAATATCACATCTCAGAACTGCGAGTGATAACAAGTTGAATATGTAAACTTTTATTAAGTTCTGCTTTTGAGCAGGTTCTGTATTCTACCACTTCCATTCTTCTCTGTTTAAAGTGACAAAGAGGAATAAATATTTGCTGTTGAGATGAAGTGGAGAGATGCGCAATAGATTTAATTTAACACAAACGCTGAATAATAAACTCAACGTTCTTACTGTTTTGTGTTAATTATTACTAAAACTACTTTTTTATGTACTCTACTGACGAGTCTCGTGAGACGAAACGTACGTCTGGCCTTTGGCGGGTAATGGTTTACCAATAATACCTCTTGCGACTGAATGGGTTCTAAAACCTTTTAACAACGAGATGTTGTTCTTACCTAGTGGTCGCAACACCTTAATTTGAGTTTCTTGGTTAAAATAGTTGTGTTATCTCAAGCCTTATTCGACAGGCTACTGACGAGTCCCGTGAGAGACGAAACGTATGTCTGGCCTATGGCGGGTAATGGTTTACCAACAATAACAATTGAATATGTACAATATTTTTCCTAATGTTTTTTTAAATTTTATGAAGGATAAAAATATATTAACTGCATGTGTATGAGAATGATGGATTATAAATAACATGCCAGCTGTATCAATACTTATTGTTGTTCAAATTTTTCTGGCATTTGAATTGACCACTCCAAATTCAATAAGCATTTCTAGCTTCACTGACACGACCAGCATATGCAAACACACACATTATTTTTATTTATTTACTTTTAACTACACTTAGTTAGCATTAAGATTAATAAGCTTTTCAAAATTTTAAAGGTTACCCGTGAAGTCTTTTTTCATTTTTGGCTTTAGTTCATTTAATTCGGTGAATGTGAATTAAAAATGAAATGAATTTCAATTACATTTTAGTTTAATTAAACAAACTAAAAAAATAATGACTTAGGAGGCAAACGTTATCTTTCTGACCAACACAGATTATTAAGCTAAGCATGATGATGTTGTAAAAAGTTAATAATTAACTTAAACGTCTTTATTAAATTAATAAAAGTTAATAAAAAAAAAACTAGCTAGCCTAATGCTAAAGCTAAACCCTAATTTTATTCAAATTTTAAGCATTAAATTGTTTTACTGCTACAACATATGCAGAGCATCAGGCTTATGCATAATTAACTGCGTTGGGCAAGAAACTTAACGCTCACTCCGAATTATTTTTATTCATTTCATTGCTACCGTACTTTTTGATTGCCTTTTATCCCGTAAGATTTAGCCAACTTTTGTAGATCGGCATATTTCATACCTTCCAGATTCATATTTACTATGATTTGGAGTGAAATGAACCGCAAAAGTTTTACTATTTATACGATAAATAATTTAAATAAAACGAACACCAGCACTTCAGAGTGTTGTTTGAGGAAATTGAATAATAGCACCAAAAAAACTTTAATCTGATTGGTTGGAAATACAAAGTGCCGCGCACAAGCAAATGTTGTAGCGGTGACGCACGAATTCATCGAATGAAAACAAAATATTGCAAACTCGCGAGCTCCATCAACATTTCAGTGTACATTTGGCGAGGCCCCAGTTGGAGCTCTTGAATATTTTACGACCAGCTTTATCGAATAAATGGTGGCAAGTTTTGGCTTGTTTAAATTCAAAATGTGTTAAATTAATAAAAAGCATATATGCAGAAACCAAAAGGTAATCGTAGTGCTTTACATTTTATAAGATATAATTATAAAACATTATATCATTTTAATATAAAAAAAAAGAAAAAAATTAATAAAAATGCCTATATAAATAGACTTCATAGTCACTTTGAATAACTTATCTGTCCTTTGCCTCGTTTCGAACAATGCTAGCGAAATGGGTTAAAATATTTTTTTCGGTAATATTTTACCCTCAATTATGTTAAAATAAGAGAAAACAGTTAACATAATGATAACTAGGTGTCTGACATTCTGCAATCTTTAAAAAGAAATTAAAACTATTTCTGTTGTTGAATGACCAATGACTAACCGTAAATCAATATAGATATGGAGATCTGTTTTTCAATTTTTATTTGTGCCTTAATTGCCATTGTTTAGTTCACATTTGTGTTTAACTTTTAGAGCAATGTTGTTCTATATATTGCTTAAATATATAGATAACTATGTAATGTCTATCCCGTGTTTTTCTGGATAGATACCAAACATTGTTATACATAAACCATGAACCATCGTGCTAACAACTAACACCCGTTTTGCTAACATTGTTGAGTTTGTTAATTTACTAACAACTAACATCTAACATGCCTCTCATGGATCATTTAGAAAAAATTTTTATTATATGCTGAAAATTTGTGTGAACTTGGAACATTTCTGTTTAAATGGCCATACTAGATGAATTTTATATAAATTCTATTATGGTCATCCTGCTTTCTTTTAATTTTCAATTTTGAGAAGCAAATAAAATTTCGTTTCGTTTCGTTTCGAATGTGAAGAGATCCCCATCTGTCACGTGTAGAAGTGTGTGATGCGTTGAATCATGTGTGTTTGTACACTATGTGTTTGTTGTAATAATAATAATGCGCCTCAGTTGCTTGCCATGGAACCATGTAAAATGACATTATTTTATTTATTTTTTGTTTGATTGTTATTGAAGCGCTTGTACATAAAAGATACTTGCATCTAATTACAAGGGAGGTGTGATGACGTTGTGGTTAAGGACGCCTGATGCTGTTTCTTTCGTTGGGCGTTCCAGTGACCTAGTTCGAATATGAAAAAATGATGCAAGTCCACAAAACTCCCAGGGCGTAGTGAGAGGGGCGTAAGGTACACCATCAGGAACCGGAGAACGCCAAAATATATTTTTTGGCCTAAAAAGGTAAGAGAGATGCATTCCATCAGGTGAAAAAAATATTGAACGGTTCGTGTGTAATAATATTCAATAATATCAATTTTATCTATCATTTTAATTATATTTGAAATTTTATTTGTATTAATCGCGTTTTTAATGCATTTTTATCCCTACCATTTTTATAGAATATTATAGAATAGAATGTTATATTCTATATATATGATCCCTATATTTTCCACAACATCGGTTTTGCGTTTAATCACCCATATACCATATATCCAGCGTTAAACAAAGAATTGTTTAAAAAATAAACATGCATTGTTTACAAATTGAGAAACCACTCATTAAACTTGGTAGGTGTTATTGCAGCCAAGCAAGATCCAATCATCGTTACATGTTTAGAAACAGTTGAAAATATAAATCTTTTATTTTTCATATTCAGCATCACGATGGGAGTTGTTAAAAATGTTTTGAATAGAACTCTTAAACGTATATCTAATACGAGATGGAGCGCTAGAGTACAAAGGGTTACCGTAATCGTCGAATCATAGTTGACTGACATCAAGTTTAAATTTGTGTATTAGAGTTTCAGTTTGTTCGACTTAGAGGTTAGAGCAGTGCAATTTAGAAAGGACCGGACATCTACTAAGATCAGTGGCAACCATGGATATATATGTATCCATGGCAGCAACATCAGACCTAATCATGTCTAATATGCTTTATTGCGCATGATTTTGGATATGTGATTCTCAAAATTTTAAAATTTGTCAAACGTAACACCGAGCAACTTGATAGCGTTCGAGACTGGTAACGCAGATCCAGCTATGTTCAGTTCCTCATTCAAACAAAAACTTTGGCAGTTGTTGATGTGTTCCAACTGTGTTCAAACTTTTTTGGCTTATAAATTTTTTCAAACAACTTTAAATGTATTTTCAGACAGGAAAAAAATCTTTATCTTTTAGTTTAACTTTCAGGCATGATCAAGTTAATTCGTTTGACGTTTCACCATTAGAAAAATTGCAATGCTCTTATTCTTCATAAATAAATATAAATCCTTCGGATTTTGTAAACTTTGAATAATAAACTGTTTTATCTTCAAAATCCTTAAAGAATTCTTGAAATCGTTTACAATAAAATTTTCACATGTTATATTGATTTTATTAATAATTAAAATGGTATTTGTCTTTACATGAAATGAATGTTTTTTTCCACTTCGATTTTATCGAGAATGTTTATCGTTTTCATGATATCAGAGTTTGATGTCACATACTGCAAAACTTTCATTCTCTGGTTTATTTTGATCATCACATAACTATTTTATGTATTCTAACAGACTTTGTAAGATGTGTATGTGCATATTTTTCGATATTGAAATTACTTTAAAATCTCTTCATTAATTTTAATGATTTTCAATGTAACCGTAATTTGATGTGATTCGGTAATGAAATACTATATAGCCAAATTGTATTTTTATTTCTTGATAGCAGCAAGGAATAATCTTACAATGTGTAAATAAATTACGATCAAATCATGTAAAAACCATACTATTATTACGGTGTTCATGTTTTGTGCTCCACCATTATTATATCGCTAGTTGTTGGTTTAATGTTTCTCAATTTGTTTGTTGGGGGAACTAATTTTATTCGCTTTGCTTATTACTACCTCTAAGCCTTCCATAATTATTAGAGATGAAGCGAATGAATGTTAGTTGATTGCTACATTAACATACGTCTTATTGGCGACCGTTGTGATAGCCTTTTATTAACCAACAACTATTATTTAAGTAAATAAATTTTAAACAAATATAAAAATAATGTAAGTTTCGATGTGGTGCAATGTGTCTGCCGTTTGATTTGTGTCCCTCGTTTACAAATGAGTCTGTTTTTACATGCCTGTATGTATGTGTATGTCTTTACCTATGTGTTATTATGTCACTCCATCTTGCGTCTGAGTCTTAACATCTGTGTCCAATTATCAAGTTTAACTTAGTTCGAAATCACGCGGGCTCCTAACTCGTGGCTTAACTTAAAGTTTAGTTTATTCCTCTGAGGAATGTCAATAGAGTGAATAACATAATAATAATAATAATAATAATGGGAACTCTTTTATTTTTTCAAAAACGGGGCAAAATAAATATTCAATGAAATAAAATAAAATAAAATGAATTAAAATGAGAAAGTAGTCTACGATGCTCGCCATTATAGATATAAAATGCGTACAACGAGAAATGTAATCAGTCTTAATATAGTTATTATACATTTGAATGTCTGTCGCAATAGATGGCGTATAATGATGATATAATAATAATAATAATAATGGGAACATGGATTTCATTTTTTTCGGTAAATACTTTTATTTTTTTCGGTAAATAAAAGTATTTACCGAAAAAAATAAAATCCAAATGAAATCAATCGAAAATTATTAATTATATATCAGAGTGTAAATAAATAAGATGTTAAATATAATGTACGATCCTCTCATGCTCTTTGATCAACAAGTGCTTGAGAGTGAAAAAAATTTATTTAAAATCGGTTAAGTAGTGTTTCTGCCACATTATTATTATTATTATTATTATTATTATTATTACGGAAATTTATGTACAGCGCTTTTTAATAGTTGAATATCAAAAGCGCTACTGAATCATAGACAAATAAGACGGACGTTCATTGTGCAAATAAATAAGTTTTAAGCTGACTTCGAAATTGTAAATATGGTAGGTTAGGGTCACGTAAGTAAGGATCGTAAGCAACGATATCCACAATCCTCACAATTTCAGAATTAAACAAATCTAACAGGGTATTAGCGAAAGATGAATTGAACGGTCCTGAAATAGATGAATCGAGAACTAGTGAACAAAATTGATTTTCGTTGATTTGATTCCATGAACGAGTAAGTTTCCATTTATTCCGAGGTAAGGGAACTGAAATAGGGAAACAAATTTTAACTAAACTGTGGTCTGGAGTACACATTTGGTGGCTCAACGCAAAAAAATTGTGAGGGAAGGTCAGAACTAGAGGCACTTAGATCTAACGTTCACCATGAACGTGGGTTGGTTCATTTATTCTATTTATCAATTGATATAAATCAAAAATTTCAAACAATTTCAATGCATTAGGGTCGTTCAAAAGTTCAACATGAATATTCACGTCTCCAACAAAAATAACAATTTGCTAAAAGCAATATTTGATCAAAGACAGATGATAACTCATCAAAAAACAATGGTAATGGAAGAGAAGACCTAGGACGATAAATTGCGAAAACGACAATAGTCACTTTGCTGAAATAAAATTTTACATCTATAGCTTCAAACGTCTTAAATAAAGGCAGTGGAATTCTATAAAATTTAAAACAATTTAAAAAAAAACACAATTATTCCACCGTGGTGAGGGTCGGTCGACCTCAAAAAATCTATGAACACAAAATCAGGTGGCAGAGTGAGTCTAAGTGATAAATTTTCGGAAGACCCATGCCAGGATTCCGTAACATCATTATGTTATTCTCTCTCTTTCATGTCATTAACATTGGTTAAAGTTTTTTGAAACTTTTAACCTCATCATAAACTAGTTCAATACTTTTCTTCACTTCACATCTGACAGCATCAGCAAAACTTTTGCTTAAATCATTTTTAAGGCTACACAGTTCAGTACTCAAATCAGTGCCATCAAATTTTTCTGCCTTATCAATATTTTTCTGAATTAAACGTTTGATAGCCACAAGTCCACTCCTCAACAAAATGTTCGATTCATCAATTTTGTCAATTCTAGTGTTGAGCTCATTATTGCTATCACGCACAGCTTTATTTAATGACTTTACGTCAGGAAGTAGTTTCATGCATTCATCACAATACCACTTAATATTAGACATGGAACTGATAAATTTGAAGGCTGATTTATTTATTCCGACACAGTCTTGGTGAAAAGCGAGTTGACATTGAAAGCACTGAATGGTCTCTTTATCCTCTACATTTCTAAAACATTGACATCCTTTAATCGACATTATTATTTCAAAAAGAATGTTTCCTAGTCAATTAATAAAATTATATTATAAATGTATATGCTATATGACGAGCAAATTACCGCGTTAATCAATTTTTCATTAAAAGATTTTGGTCATAAAATTTTAAACAAAGTTAGATTAAAATTGTTATAAAAACCCAAGTGATATTTCAAATGAATTAATAATTAACGAACAGTTATTATAGACTAAATTTAAGTTTAATTTCAAGTTTTTATATTTCTGGCGTTTGTATTCACCTATGGAAGCTAGGCTGGTTTCGTGGCAAATTGTGTGCTCTAAAATTTCGATTTTGTTTTTTTGGAGAACGGCAATGTCCGGCCGCAACTTGTCGAACAACTGTGACATTGGACGTACATTTTCTGCATTAAGATCGGCAAATATGCAACAGTCTGATGGTGCACAAATCTTTAACCAGTTGACAATCAAAGACAGCAGTTTGTTATGCCTGTCCGTGTACCTTGCGAGAGCCGTCGTAGAATCACAGTTCGAAACAACATGTTTATATGTTTAGCGATAACTGTATAGTGGACATGGAAATGTTGCTGACTTACCCCATTTAAATAAGTTTGCATTAGTGGGAAGCTGTTGTATTAAATATTTTCTAGTAAACTTATAGTATAACTTATAATAATAATATTTATGAAAAAATATTCATCGTTGTCATAAAAAGACAACTTTTCCATAAATTTATTTGTCATTATTTAGACCTTAGATAAAAAAAATTAAGCTGACTGCAATTTTATAAATTGAATTGGATTATTGTCATCCTTATTTAATATTTATGACTAACGTGAACAAATTGTTAAAAAAATGAAAGATTATTTAAAACTTTCAGAAAAACCGACAAATAATTTCAGTGAGTTTGGAGAAATGAAAAAAGAAAATGATTTCAATTCCAATCCGCAGCTTGCCAAAGAAAAGAGTTTTTTAAAAAATATTGCCGCCGATTTTAATAAAGAAATTGAACTAAATAGCGAATATGATCCTTCCCAAAATAAGCGTTCTTTTTTGGACGGTTTGCCCAGTTTTTATATTATAATTTTTTTTTTACGAAAAATGTTTTTGTAAGGTTGAATTTTTAATATTTATGTTATTATAAATGTATTAATTATTAATAGCAAAAAACAAAAAGTTGATCGTGATTCAAATCGACAGCTTTTAATTTTGATACAAAAATTAAGCTGACATTTAAAATTTATTTTAGCTTACGTTGCTAAATGGACACCGTGGTCAAGCTGCAGTGTCACATGCGGTCAAAATGGTTTGAAAACGCGTATGCAAGTTTGTTTGCCAGGCTCCATGGTGGATGAACCGCTGTGTTCACGTGAAGGTTCAAAGTTGAATGAAGAATCCGTTCCTTGTGGAACTGATGTGGAATGTGAGGATTTACTGGGAGGTTGGCAATCAATTCATTTTCTCATCTTAAAATATATATAATATTTATCCGTTTCAAAATATATTCAATAAATAACATCACCGAAATTTCATTCAATTTTGAAATATTGTGAACTTTAATTGCTTTGTTACAAATTTTTTAATACAGTTTTGTTCTATGATTGTTACAGTTCAATCAATGGCAAACCAGACCGCCTGGTATGAAGATGGCGTCTACGTTTTTGTGATCTGTGGACTTTGCTTAATACTTTTTATAATGATCGTTCTGTTTCTTGTCAGTTTGTTAGTTTTGAATCGTTAATAATTATTAGTTAACAGTTAAATAGCTGAAACTCTTAATTCAGTGTAAGAAAAAAATTTGCAAACGAAACAAAACGCAATGAAGTTTGCAATGGAAACTTGATCAATCCATCATGGAACAAATTATTAGCTCCGTATTTATTTTACCGCGAACCACTGCAAAGCCAATCTCAAACTAATTTGCCAATACAAAATCAAATTTATCCAAGCATTCCCATACAAAACCAAGTTTATTCCAACAGAACAGTTTGTAACCAACCTCCTTATACCGTACAAGAATTCAGTTTTTTACAGCCTAAAAATACTGCAGCCGTATATTCAAGTACATCAGTTCCAAACTCTTTGCCTCCTGCATTTCTTTCAGCGCACGGAGAATTGAACAACTGTCAATGTTCTCAACAATTTTTCAACCATCGTTCCAATTCATCTGTTTTACATCCTGTTCAGCAAATTCCATCAATGCAAAAATACTCGTGTATGTCTCAAATAAATGCTCTTCCTATTTCTAAACGATACACATTTGAAAACGAAAATTCTATCTGTGAGGAAGATAAAGAAATTCAAGATAATATTTTTAAAGACAATCTTGATAAATGCCGAAAAGAATTGAACGAGTTAAATGATGAATTAAACAAGGAAGAGTGTAAAGATAACTTTAAATTAACCAAAAAACAAATTGATTTACTAAAACGTCTCCACAGTTGTTTGGAAAAACAGAAACCAAGATATCATGCTAAAAAAAATAAACAAAATCAATCTCTTAAAAACCGTGATAATGAATCTCTTATTAGAGCAATTGAAAAATTAAATTGTACTTTGGAGAAAAAATATAGAGCCAATAATCAATCAGTTTGCAGTTCATCATTTCAGAAACCTGATGATAGGTTTTCAGAAAAGAAATTTGAAACTCCAAACGACTGTACAAAAAATGATGTTGAAATACGTAAACGAAATAGACAAAACGTCGATAATTGCCGAACAAATCAAAGAGGATCGTACGATTTGCAACCAAAAAAGCGTTGCTGCTACAAGCGTATAGTCGAGAATGATTCTGATGATTACAGTGATCGAAGATCTAGAAAAAATAATAGATGTAAAGACACAGATAAATCCACAAAATCATCGCCATCAAGAAAAAATTCAAGTAAGTTCAGCGATATTTTAAAAGAAAGAAATACTGGAAGAGAAGAAGAAATAAAAAATTCAAACTTACAAAAAGGTAGAAAAAACCATAAAGAACGTTTTTCTGATAATTTTAGCCCAAACAAAGAAGAAACAAATACCGAAAGAAGTGTAAAAAAATCAAAAACGACAACTAACAACGATTCTTTACCACCTTCAAAAACTCAAGTCAAAAGTGATAAAAAAGGAAAACTAGAAAAAACAGATTCTGGCAGTGGCAGGCATCAAAATCAGGAAAATTTTGACACGGAGAGGCACCGAAAGAAACAAACTTCTGACAATCTTATGCAACAAAAGCAGCCAACGTCTGACAATGATAGGCAGAAAAAACGACAAGTTTCTTCTGATAAACATCAGAATTTGCAAATTTCTGACGATGATAGACAAAAAAAGGGGCAAATTACTGACAATGAAAAGCAAAGAAAACAGCTAATTTCTGACAACAATGAACAGCAAAATCAACAAATTTCTGACAACTATAGAAAACAAAAACAACAAAATTCTTTGAATAAACGTGATGAAATTAAAAAGATTAGTAGCGTTGAAAATGAACATGACAAACTAAAACGGTCGACTGCTTCCGATGAAAAATCAAATGTTTATTCCTATGATGATGAATTAAGCGAACTTTACAGTACAGATCAAGATTCAGTTGTTTCTGATAACGAGTACGACGATGGCGAATCTTTTGATGATACACAAGGTAAAGCTACGAAAACTCCTCCACATCAAAAATCTTCACCACAAAAATTTTCAGAACAAAAGCATTTGTCACAAAATCCAGCAAAAAATTTGTCTTCACCCAAAGCAGGAAATCCAGCAAACACAAAAAATTCCAATATAAAATCCGGTAAAGGAGCTCATTCGAAGAATGTTAATCGTAATTCTCTTGCAAATACCTTGAGATTAGCTGACTTAGGCAATGATGATAGCAGGCAATCCAGTAGTGCTGACGAAATGCAAGACCAAGATTATGTCTACAATAGAAATAAGAACGCAGACTACGCGAATCGTTTATGGCAACAATGTTATGAAAAATTAATTGGAGGAGCATCTTCTAAACCAAGTCCACCACTGCCGTTAGGGAATTTTGAAAAAAAACAAGAATTAGATGCAATCGCTACACATATTCCTTTTCAACATTTTGATAATTCATATAAACCAGCTTTAACCTCATATTATAAAAATTTCAACAATAGTCCGAATAGGCATGTACAAAATATTCTACAATCGCCAAGAAATAAATCATCCCCTTCAGGACAACCATACCCTAGGCCAAACTATACAGTTAGAGCAGTTATGGAAACAAAAAAGTGTGAACATAATAATTATTTTAAAGAAAAAGAATTTGCGAAATATAAAAATTTTAAACGTCGCACAGCTAATGCTAACGAAAGCAACAACGTCGCACAAGCATCAAACGAAAGTAACAAAGCTCGTGGACAAACTCTAGATCGTCCAAATGATTATATCTGCAGCAACAAATCCAAGCATTCAAACTTTCAAACATCAACCTTCTGCAATAATTGCAACAACAACTTAACACTTGATCAATGCAGTTTCGAAACTCAATCCACAAACAATGAAGTAGTTTTAGAAGGAAAACTTGAGGAAAACGAACGTAGTTCCACTAACATTAGCACAGATATATCAAAATGCATTACTATCGACCTTCCGTCAAAATCATCGTTGAGTGATATTTCTTTAGAAAGCAATAATTCATTCAATCGGGATATTCACAGTGAACATTCAACGTTTAGAAGTGATGAGAATGAGGTTGATAACAATGGCAGCGTTATTACAAAACTGAAAAAAAGACAAACTCCATTTGCAAAAACTCTCAACTCAGAGACATCGCAAATAGAATCTTATAAACTAAACAGTTCTAGATCAAGAAATGAAATAAACAACGCTCTAGCCTTAAATTTTAACGACGAAAATGGTAAATTTAATTCAACAATAAAAAATAATTTATCATTATTTAACGATTTATTTGTTCAGAAAATAATTCTAGATGATATTTTTATGATATCATTTTGAAAAAAAGACCGGTGGTTTCTATTGATAAATTTGTGATTTATATTTAAAAGTTGATAATAAACGTTATAATCAAACTAGTTTATACTTCCTATGTGTATGAGAGTCACCAAAAGTGGATTAAAACGTGCTCGCTAATTTGCTTACACGTGTGTATAACGTGATCTAGCGTTTCCCAGTACCAATTTACAACCGTTTTTCTTCATTAATGAGACGTATTTATTTATTTTGAAGTATTTTGATGACTGATAAATGTTGCTTAAAGTAGAATTATAGAACAGACCAGTGGCGGTATTTGTATTAAAAGGCAGTAAAAATGATTGTTTAAACGGGAAAAGACGTAAAACTTAGACGAAAATGAAGAAAATAAGAAAAAGGTCGTCAGTAAAATTGTCAAAAATGTTGGCTCCCCTCAAAATTTTTTCCGCCGGTCAAAATCGAAACATTTTTGAAAATCCACCCGGTCAAAAACTATTTAAAAATAAAATCTTTCACATCCGGTCAACGTTAACATTTCAAAAATTGTCTAGATACGCCACCAGATAATATAATAATAGTAGGATAATCCAAGATATCAAAATTACAAAATTTTCAAATTTGATATTAACGAAGTCCATTTCAGTGTGGAAAAAAAACTAAAAATCCAAACATTATTTGATTGTATATACTTTTACAAACAACAAAAATACTTCAAAATATATATTTAAATATATGATGGTTATGAGTTTTAAAATTAATTAAATTTCAACATTGAAATTTCAAAATGTTATAATATAATATAAAAAACATAAAAAATAAATTTATAATTGATAAGTTACAAAAATATCGAATAAATTAACAATTTGCTGAAAAGAATTTTGTTCGTAATTACGAAATTAAAAAATTAGCATGTACGTTATAATATAAAACAACTTAAACATCAGGAATTATAATGCTTGCTGGACAATGATTTCAGCGATTATAAAGATTTCTATTCAATTTTAAACGGTGCTTGAATTAAATCGTATCGTAAAAACCCCTCTTTTTATTTAAATTTATTTATTTGTTGAATGTTTGCCTTAAAATACACATACCCTTGTAAATTTCGACTAGCTAGTTGTAAAAAAAATCACGTGAAAAGACAAACTGTTCAAGCTGTTCGTGTCAAACAATCAAAATATTACCAATCGCTGTTAAATTTAAGGTCTAGTAAGCCAAAACAATAATGGAAAATTTTTTCGTCATTATTTGGTGAACAAAAAATGCATGTACGACTGCTTCGGCGTCCGGTGAAAAGACCACCGGTAAAAGACCGCCGGACAAAAGACCGCCAGCGTAAAGTCGCAAAACATTAAGATCGCTAACACAAAGGTCGCAAACCAATAAGGTCGCATGATGCAGAAATCGCAAAGCAATAAGACCGATAATATTGATAATAATAATAATCGACCCATAAAAAAATCTTCGCATTTTATTACTAACCTGTGATTTTATTTCTCGCTCTAAACAACCAACAGCTGTTTAGAATTACAAACCGCGCTTTTTTTTAAGCAAAGTATAAAAATTATATTTAATAACTTCTTTATAGAATATCTTTGGTATAAAACATCTTCTCGTCCTGTGAAAGTCGTGAGTTCGATTCATAGTTCGGGCAACCTACATATGTTGAGGGATTAAGTGCATAAACATTCGTAATGATCGTGTTATTTGTGTCATTGGAAATGGATTTAAACTCTATAAAACGCATGTGATTGATTTTATATAAATAATGGAAATTATAAGCATATACAAAAACTTTATTAAATATAAATATTTTTAAATCACACACGTAATTTTTACTTCATTTTTATAATTTTTGTAATTTCGGGGGGGAGGGGTTGAACCCGTAAACCCCCCCCCCCCCTAAACACGGCCTTGTGTCGACGTCATAATCTTGTAAATAAAAACATTATTTTTTAGAAGATCGTTTTGTTGACCATGTTTTCGATTTCAGTGCAGTATGTACATATAATTTCAAACCATTTTTAACCTTTCTACTTATAACGTCCTTAATGTCAGGCGATCTTAATGCTTGGCGACCTAACGTCCGGCGGTCTTTTGTTCGGTGGTCTTCTGCTGGCGACCTTTTCACCTAAATCCGCTGCTCCACCGACCGCAGCTCAAGAGTTTTTAACACTTCTAAAATCAAAGTCCAAACCATCAGCCGGTGAGATTGTTAATCTACCAAAATTTAGATCGACAGCGAGTTGTTTCCATCAAGCAAAGAACATTTGGTCCAAAGAAAAATAAATGTATATTATAAATCATAATGTTTTAATATAAAACATAAAACTTAACACCTTCTCATTTTATTTAAAACATTAGATGACCTTAACCTAAATGTTCTGAAGACCCATCGCACACATCAAATTCTTTAGTCTTGGTCCTACCATTGGTTTTGTCAGAAAGAAATGTCTAATGTGGATGTGCTTTGTTCTTCTGTGAAGTTCTGGATTGTGTGCTAAACTTCATTGTCGACAAAAATTTCTGGCTTATTCTTTAGATCTACAATGTCGTTCAACAATCGTTTGAGCCATATCACTTTACGAGCTGCTTCACTTGCGGCAACGATTTCTGCTTCAGTAGTTGAAATCGCAACTGAGGGTTGACGTTGGCTAAACCAACTGATCACGCTTCCTCCAAACATACAGATTACACCTCATGTCGATCTTCCACTAGATTTATCTCCTCCATGATCTGCATCACTGTAGGCTATAAGTGTATTGTTTTGACCAGACTTGTAAACAATACCGACATCTGAAAATTTGCTTAACTTGTGCTACATTGGACTTGCTGGGTTTCTCTAAACTTCTGGATGCTACTCCAACTGCATATGCAATATCTGGTCTTGTTCCCGTCATCAAGTACATCAATGCACCAACTGCTGATCTGTAAGGAAATTTCACTTCCTCATGTTCATTTTTGTTTTCATCGAACTCCTCAGATTTTGAAATCGGAGTTGTACAGGATTTACACTGACTCATCCCAAACTTTTCAGGAATCATTCTTGTATAGGATGACTGACTGACATAAATATTTCCCTTCTCATCTTTATTAATCTCTAATCCAAGAAAATATGTTGCAGGTTTAGATGTTATCTTGAACTCTGACTTTAATTCTTTTTCAAATATTTTTAGTTCTTCTTTATCGGTTCCTGCAACTAGTCCACCATCAACATACAGTGCAAGTATGAGTTTCTTTTCTCCCTGTATTCTAATGAACAAACAAATATCTGCATCGCTTTGTTTGAAATGTCTCTTTTTCAAGAATTCAGCAAAGCGTTTGTTCCAACATTTTGGAGCTTGTTTAAGTCCATAGAGACTTCGCTTGAGTTTACAGACTCTTCCTGAATTATCTTTAAAACCTTCAGGTTGCTCCATGGAAATATCTTCATCTAGTTTGCTGTATAGAAAAGCTGTTGACACATCAAACTGCATGAGTGACATCTTTTCATTTGCAGTAACACTTAATAGTGTTCTTATAGTTGAACTTCTGACTACAGGACTATAGGTTTCTCCATAGTCAATTCCCTTTTTCTAAAAAAAACCTTTTACCACTAGCCTGGCTTTAAAACGTTCAACAGAACCATCTGGATTGTGTTTTACCTTGTAGACCCATTTGCATGGTATTGCCTTATGACCTTTTGGAAGACTTACCAAATCCCACGTTTGATTTTCCTTTAATGACTGCATTTCACTGTTCATGGCTTTAAACCATTCATCTTTTTCATCACTTTGAATGGCATCTTTTAGCTCACTGGTTCAAGTACTTCACATAATGCAGACATAACGAAAGGATCATAACGAGATGGCTTTTTGATATTATTCCTGTCACGTAAAACCATACCTTTGGTCTTTTGATTACAACAGTCAGATTGATCTTCTTCATCAGATGAATTACGGTTGTGAACATCTTCATCAGTTGAAATATTTTCTTTAATCAAAGTTTTTTTATTTTCATCTTTGATTTCAACATCAATCGAAACTGTATCATCTGAACAACTTTCTTCTTGCAAAATCACTGAATTTGGTTTGACAACCTTCTCATCAAAAATAACATCTCTTGATCGATGCATTTTAACACGTTTCTTATTCTGATGTCCCATTCTTTCATGGTATAACTGCAATGCATCTTGATCATTGACAAAGTTAACTTCGACTTCAGAATTCAACGGTCTAAACTGTTAGACCGTTGAATTCTGAAGTCGAAGTTAATTTTGCAACAAGTTTGAACAAACCTCCATTGTTTTTTCTTATTCCAACAACATTTATCACATTGTCAATAAGTAGATGACAACTTCTTGAAGAGCTATTTCGGTTCTTATCTTGAGTTGCAAGTTCTGAGAACAAATTTTTTTTTACTTTTGGCACATACAAGACATCTGTAAGTTTAACAGTTTGCCATCACTTTCACTTGAAGATGAATAATTCCTTTTCCAAAAGATTCTACAGTATCACCATTTGCAACATATAATTTACTCGGTTGAGAAAATTTTTCAAAACTTTGAAATATGTCTCTTCGGAAAGTTAGATGACACGTTGCACCATTGTCAAAAAACCATTCATCAGTGTTCGCTGACTCATCAATTGAAAAAACACTTGATCCCATAACAACTAGTGACTTATTGTCACCGCGTAGATTGTTATTTCTTGGTTTTGCTGGTCTACCATCAGAATGCCATTTTTCACAATTTCTTACAATGTGACCTGGCAATTTGCAATAATGACATATCAGTCGCTTTGGGTTGCTGACAAATTTATCTTGTTTTTGACCATTCATGTTTAGTGATGATGACCTTTTAGTTGTTGCTTTGACAAATAATACTTTATTACATTCTGTTTTGCCTTCCAAAGATCTCTCATAGCTACACAGTTGATCTGTGAGTGTTTCGACTGTTCTTTCAGTCTTGTTCAACAATCTCCAACTTGCAGCAAATGAAAAATATTTTTCTGGCAAAATTTCAATTATTTGGCACATCAGCAACAAGTCACTGTTTTCATCTTTTCCTAACTCAACCTTTAAATCTTTCCAAAGATTCTTGAGTTTTGTGACATGAGTGACAACATCATCGCTTTCATCTATTTTATAACTAAAGAACTTCATGCACAAGTTGTATGCTTTATCTTCATTAACTTCATCATACAATCTGTGAAGTTCTAACCAAACATCTCTGGCATTACTGAATGAACGAACTTTTTCATACGTTTCATCGGTCATGTTGGTTGACAGAACAATCATAGCACTACAATCTGCTCTGTTGAATCTGTTCAAAGCAGTTTGATATTTTGCTATCTCATCTTTATTTGAGTCATCGTTCGATTCATCTGGAACTTTTAATTTGCCATTTACTACATCCATTGCATCAGGAATGCCGCGTAGTATTATACAAACCCTCGATTTCCAGTTCAACCAATTACTTTTGCCTTCTAGGTGTTTGATTTGCACTTTTGTTAAATCCATTTCTTTCTTGTCTTTTCAATTTGACATTTTAATTAGAAGCAAAATATCGATTTTCAGAGAATGAAGAAGCACGTGCTTTCTCTTCACTTCAGTCTTCACAAAGGAATCTTCTGATATTTCTTTATTCTAAATTTTTTTCGTTAAATCAATTAATTAAAAAAAAACGTTATCTGGACCCATAACCTGTTAAATTTCTTGTTACGTAGATCGTTTAATTAATTGATATAATATTGAAAGACATTAAAAGAAGAGAAATAAACCAAGCAACGTTCTCGACTTGTTTATTATCCCCCGGATCAACAGAAAAGGAAAAAGTGAAGTTAAATACAAAGCAAAGAACATTTGGTCGAAAGAAAAATAAATGTATATTATAAATCATAATGTTTTAATATAAAACATAAAACTTAACAAACAGACCCATTTCGAATTTTACTTTTGTCTCCAAAACAATTAAAAGAATCGTCGCTTTCCAGCTCCTCGCTTACCTGAACAAAGACTCACTACTTCCAAAAGGTTTTCAGTGAGCATATTCAACTGAGACAGCGATCTTGAAGGTGGTTTAAGATGTGTGTGATACCGTTGATACTGGTAACATATCATTACTGGAACTTCCCGATGCTGTTTTTGGCACAGTTGACCACCAAATTTTCCTTAGAAGAATTGACTACTGCAATGCGATTATGTTTGATGATTTGAGGTTTGTTCTGAACATAGCAGCAAGAATTGTTGTTGGTTATTCAAAATTCAGTTTAATATTATTATCATCATATCAGGAACAGATCTCAACTGGCTCCGCATGCCAGAAAGAATCGTTTTCAAATTAGCTCATCTAGTCAGAGATTATTTCCATTTTTTCTATTGCATTTACATATAATTAATAGTATTTGGAACTTTGTTGCCATTACGGAAATAGCTTATTTTGGCAAACTTCAAAAAGGCGGTTCAAAATTATAAGAATAATTTTTTTGTAACGAGAGAGTAAGCAAGTAATGAAACATTTTACTAACTTTATTTTTTAACAAACAATAATACAAGGTATGTTATCTAACAATAATATTAAAATAAATGTCATTTCAAGTATGTTATAAATATGCCATTTCCATGAGAGTATGTTACACAGGATAGTTATCATTGAGTAAAATTAAATATTGTTCAAATGCATGTGCTTTATTGCTGTAGCGGCACTGAAATTTGTATAGATAACTTAAAAATAATGCGCGACTTGTTCCACATTGACAACGAAATTTCCTTATTGCATACATCCGTAGACCCTCAATGGCCTGGGTATTGACATCAGCATATAGATGTACAAAGTTTTTGAGTGTGCACTACAACCGAATGTTGATAAATCCCATGGTTTATTTTGTCAATTTTGTAGTAGCCTGCCCAACCGTCAGCAACAATGAATATGATCAATTATTATTTGTTCCATCACCATCAGCGAACATCAGCGAAGCTGCATTTCTGCGAGCAACTACTTCTAACTAACAATGGCCAAAATTTTGTTTTAATATAAATAATCCATTTTCTACATCGTAACGTCTCCCTGTGGTACTTTCTGTGAAAAAAATGTTTCGTTCATTTCCACCGTTATTATCAAATCCTCCGAGTGAGTTACACCTGATGGTTTAACACCCAATTTCTACATTATAAGAGGAAAAATTGTTATAATCAACAGTGATTTCGTAATTGTTAATTTTGGTCAAGCATCGATTACGTGCTTTGCCTTTACATCATATACCCTGTTGAACCGCACCGAATACTATTCTTTTCTTCCTCCCAATCACTGCTCTTCTTGGTTCGGTGTTCTCTCAAACATAAGCGCAACCGCAACAACCCAGCAGTAGATCATCATTATAATACTTTTAGTGCTGAGACCGCAATTGGCAAAAAAGGAACCTGTGTAAATATTTGTCCTGGTATTGCAATTTCGACATCTCAACGAAAACCATCAGGTGACTCAGTTTAAGTTAAGTTAAAAATAAACGCAGAGACAATCTAACAAAGCGTTCAGAATTTGGGACCGCCGTTCTGAGGCTTGCCATTTTTCCTGAACTACATAGACAGTTCATTTCATCATTTAATGCAACCAAATCTGAAATTGAGATTTCTACAAGCACATTTTGTGATAAATTATAAATTAATAATAATTATTTTAAGCCAGTGGCAGATCTAGAGAAGGGGGGAGGCAAGCGGGGCAAGCTAGAGTTAGTGAGCAGTTTTTTAATAAGTCAGAAAAAGGACCGTCTTATGTGTAAAATCGACCAGAAAAAAAGTTTTCAGCCGCACTATCACAAATCTTGAATTTCCCCGTAAAAATTTTGAATCCTCCCGTGAAAATTTAAACATTTTCAAATTTTTGGCCCCTTGTCAAAGTTGTCTAGATCCGCCTCTGCGTTAGGCTATGTTGGTAAACATCGCGTGTATGATCTCTCTTTTTTTTACAGCCATATCTCACTCCGCATATATTTTTTATGGCTTGCAAACTTCTGTCTCGTTAAGATATTTAAGTGTCTGTTATGTTTTGCGAATGGATTGGAGGTTGATCGTCTGCGGGTTGCTCCTGCACCTGGTCCTCTTCTACTCCATCTTCGACATCTACTTCACATCTCCACTTGTTCACGGGGTGCCATCCCACACCAACCCGCTACCTCCCCCTGCAAAACGATTGGTCCTCTTCGTGTCTGATGGATTGAGGGCTGACAAGTTATTTCAAGTTGATCAGCAGAGTGGAAGCAGTCACACGCCATTCTTGAGGTCCTGATGTATTCTGTCTCTAATGTAGAATATTATAAATGATTGTTTTGTAGGCTGTGTTGTATTGTATGGATACATCATTGGTTGTTGATTGTCTCATCCAATTTGTTCTTATTCAAATTTGTAAAAATTTTATGTATATGCATCAATTGATTAATTTGTGAAGTGTTCAAAAACTTTTTGTTACGATCTAAATTCTAAATAGTTTACAAAATGTAATTTCATTAAAATTGCAATTGTTAAGAATTAAACTTATACAATGTTTTAATTTTAAAAACATCAAACAAGAATAAATACTCTCCAAATTGAAACACTCGACAAATCAAGTTTTCATAATTTTCATATCTTCTTCAATATTTTTTCATTCATTCATACAAATGATTAATATTAATTTATATATAGTTTTAAAAATTAAAAATAGAAATCTTAATTTACCGATTCCCTGTTAAAAAATTTGTCATTTAACTTTTTTCATAGCATGAAAGGACATCTTATCTGCACAGTTTTTCAACAGCACCTCAAGTCTTGGTTGTAGTGGCGTGCTTTAATGCATAGAATCAATTTATCATTGTCCTAATCTATTCGACTTCACTAAACTATATAACTAATATGATATTTTATTATATTGATGTTTATAATGTAGTAAATTAATATGTTGAATACTGCATATAAAAATATATTGAATTCTTATAAATAATAAATTGAATGCGATATAGGAGCCTAGCCGAGGTTAGAGGTGTATGGGGCGTGTCACACACTCGAGTTCCAACTGAATCAAGACCTGGCCATGTGGCACTCATAGCTGGATTCTATGAAGATGTCAGCGCCATCACCAAAGGTTCCACCATCTTACATCTTTCCTGATTTCTAAATTAGTTTCTTTCTTATTCATTTAAATGATTGTTAGGATTTATTTAATTTAAAAAGTTTTTTTTGGGATCGGTAACTATTTTTTATGTTTTTTTTTTGTTATTGGAAATATGATTGCCTTGTTGAATAATTTATGTATCAAAAATTTGAATGAATTGTTATTATTAAATGAATATTCATTAGTCCATTTTCAAAAAATATTAAAAGTGTATTTATTTTAATTAAATAAGTTTTGTTTTTCTTTTTTTAGTTTTTTTTTCTTGCTTATGTGAGTCATTAAAAAAAATTTTTTTTTTCTAGTGATCTGATCTAGTAAATTTTCTTCAATTTTTATTGTCATTTTGTTTCATTTTTTTTAGATTTTTTTTTATAGTAAACATACTTTTCAATTATTTCATTTGATCAATTTTCAAATTTATTATTAAATTCATGTATGTCTGAATAAAACTTTTTTAATTACAAAATAATATTCATTATGATTAATTCATATGTACTGAAGAATGAATTCAAATTTGTTAAACAAGGCTGGAAAGAGAACCCTGTAGAGTTTGATTCACTGTTCAACCAGTCATCGACCACGTGGTCCTGGGGCAGTCCTGACATCCTGCCCATGTTCAAACATGGTCGTTCTCTATGACCTTGACCTTATTATTATTGACATTAATTTATTTTTCATTCCATATATTGTTTCACTGTTTGCTTATTTCATTTTATTTCAAGAAATTCTATTATTTCAATTATTATTTAAGAGCATGTAGAATAAAATTTGTTCTTAATAATTTTTATTAATATTTTGTTATTATTAACATAATTTAGTTATATATATTAATATATTTTAGTTTGTTTGTACTAGGTTTCTAAACAATTGATCTGTTTTGAATAATCTCAAATATTGTTTGAAGGATTTTATTTTTGGCTTGTCAGCACCAAATAAAACTTTCATTTATTTTTTACTGCATTTAAATATGGGAACTATGCTTTAAAATTAAATTGTTTTATTTTAAGCAGCAATTGAATCAAACCTTTTAAACTTTTAATTTAAATTCAATGTTATATAATTGTAATTATTAACTATAATTTCTGTCATGAAATTTGAAACCAAATTTTTAATTAAATTTTGTTTTGATAAATTCATTTGACTTTTGAATGTGAACATGACAGGGGCAACGGGAGATCATGTGCATGCATTCATGTACCCAGACCACAGTGAAGATTTCGCAGCAGGCGACCATGCACAGCTTGATACGTGGGTCTTCAGAAATGTTCAGGTGAGGTTTCAGTTGGTTTCTTCACTTTCTTTCTTAATCTGGTATTCTGATGCTCTGCTGCTGATGTTGGTTGCGAGGCATGGCTGATGAAATGCATTTGAATTGTGTCATCAGATTAATTAATGAGCAACCATTCAAGAAATAAACTAACATTCAGTCAACTTGACAAGCAACAATTTTGCAAGCGACAATCAAAATCACCAAACAATCAACATCACCCAACAATCAAAATCACCCAGGATTTTTTCTCCCAATCCAACGAGAGCGACACAAGCAAGGATCTCCACAAGTCGAAAATTGTTTTCTTTCTGCACCTGCTGGGTCTCGATACTACAGGACACGTACACAAGCCACACTCCAAGTTGGGTCATGGTCCTTGTTCTTCGTGTTTGCTTGCTTGTATTGCTTGTGGTTTTTGCAAATATTTATGGTTTTGTGTTTATTAGTAAACAACATTTTGGCATACTTTGAGTTTTGATATGAACAACTACATACTTTTAGCATGGGTGAAATTGTGAAATTACATGTTATTACATGTGCAATTTTTGGGCTGAGATTAAACAAACATCCATGGGTTGGAAAGATTGTGTTGATCATTTAATCAGTTCTAGAACTGGGATATTATTTGTTTGCACACGATCTGCACAGGAATTACGTGAAGAATATGAAAGTTGTTGACGATGGTGTCGAGAAGATTGTGAGTATGGTTGAGGAGTTTTACCGGCACGATGGGAGGACTGCATACATCTTCACTTCCGATCATGGCATGACTAGTTGGGGTGGGTGCTGATGATAATGATGATGTGATGGATTTTGATGATGATGATGATGTGATCGATTGTAATGATGATGGTGTGATTGATTGTTTGATTGTGATGATGATATTGTACAGTAAAGTCAGCTGTTTCTCAGGTCAGGAATGAAAAGGTTTGTTTTGGCTGTGGAAAACCAAGGCACTTCGTCTCCCATGCCCTCAGAAAAGTATGCCAAACAAGTTTCGGTCAAGCTATCAAAAGGGCCAGAATAACTGTTATAGGTGCGGAAAATCAGGCCATTTCAAAAGGGAATGTCCAGAGAAAGAAAAGTCGATTAAACAATCAGAACGCGTGAAAAAATCTAATGGAAATGACAACCGAACTTTATATTTGCCGATTTCGGTAAATGGCAAAAAGAAGATTGGGTTTGTTGGATAGCAGTAACAGCGTATCCATCGTACCGTCCTCAATGGATGACGTAGCAAGGGTTACACCTATCAAAAAATCGTTGAAAGCTGTTAACAATACAAAGATTCCAATAATGGGGGAAATGGAACTATGGATAAAGATTGGTGGATTTTCTAATTTTGCTTCAGAAATTATTTTGACTTGTAAATAATAATTTCATGAAAGTTTGGCGAAGCACGGGCTGCCGTTGATAACTGAAATAGAATAGTGAAATTGGTCACTAAAGGATCGTCAAATGGGTCACTGTGTCGTGTCTTCTCTAGTGTGGAAGTGTTAATTCCTGCACGAGCGGAACTAGATGTATCGACAAAATTAGTGATACGTCACCCATCCATATTAATATTAACAGATTGCGTGTGTTCTGAAGCAAGGCAAGTAAAATCAGGTGTCTTTATCATAAGAGACAAACAAAAATTCAGCTGGAGATAAAGCCTTCGAAAGCTTGAAGGCTGCGCTGATAACTGCACCAGTTTTGGCTATGTCTTAAGACGAGGGACCTTTCGTTCTGGATACGGATGCTTTGCAGCATACCTTTGGAGCAGTATTTTCGCAGTTAATATTGCACTACGCGAAATGAGTTGCTAGCGGTCGTTTATTTGTTGGGTAGCCATTATACCATCAGAACCGATCATGCAACGTTGACGTGGTTGAGAAACACATCCGACCCTATTGGTCAACGGGCAAGGAGGTTGGAACAAATGGAGGAGTTTGATTTTAATATCTAAAGGGCAGGTATGAAACATGGAAATGCGGATGCCATATCTCGGAAACCGTCTAAAAAAGAGTACTGCAAACCAGAAACACTGGCTGTGAAACGGGTTAAAGACGCTGGCGAATATACTGACCTATGAGAGGGTCAATCTGCGGATAAGACAATCCAGATTTTTGTGAAGTGGCCGCAGAAAAATGCTACTAAACCGTCCTGGGACGACATATCTAGTGAAGATAGGACGCTCGAAACGCTTCTGAATTTAAGGGACCGTCTTGAAATCAAAGACGGAGTTTTATGTGGACGATTCGAAATAGCAGGCCTTGGTGCCCGCAAATATGATTAATTCTGTTTTATTAATTGCTCATATAGGAATGACAGGGGGACATTTAGACGTAAATAAACTGAAAGAATCCGTCCAACGCATGTTTTACTGGCCAATATGGAAAACCGACGTCGAGATGTTTGTCAGGACTTGCGAGAAATGAATTCGATACTACCGGAGTAAGCCACCACGGCGAGCCAAAATGAAAATAATGTTGTCTGGCATGCCATGGGAAAGGGTAGCGCTGGGTATCACCGGTTCACATCCAAAATTGAAAAGAGCTAAAGATTTTGGATCATTCTTCAAAGTGAACGAAGGCATTTCCGTTACGAAAGCACACAGCAGTTACAGTGTCTGAGGTCTTAACTGCCGAAATTTTGTTGCCGCTGCAAATACTCACAGATCAGTGTAGGGAATTTGAAAGCGAACTGTTTACCACGCTTTTACACATTTTGCGAATCGAAAAGTTGGGAACATCGCCGTACAATCTATCTTCTGAGGGGGCGATAGAACGATTCCACAAAACGTTAAACTCAATACTGGCCAAAGTTGTGCAGGAATTCCAGAGTGATTGGGAGGAACATTTACTACACGTTATGGCAGCGTATTGAGCAAGTGTACATTCTGCGACCGGGTTTACCCACGAATAAATTATTTTTAGAAAGGGAAAGCATAATGTCAGTGAATCTGGTGTATCGATTGCCTAAAGAAGCCAGTCTAGGAGAGTCCTATCCCAAAAGAAAATAGGTTGCTCATCGAAACAACAAGTATCGTTGCACCGACGCGAAAGAGAGAAAGAAAAAAGCCGTCTAGATGGGGCCCGAAGCTAATGGCAATCAACATCTCCAACTTTAACGAAGATTTGAAAGCAAACGGGACGACGTTTGATGGGCTGGGGGATATTGTAAAGTTTTTTGGCGCGCATGTTGCTTGAATAGCTCATGTGCGATATAGTTTTGTGTGCATGTTGGTATGGTATTGCGCAAGTATGGTTAGTACGTTGAGAATGAGAATAAATGGTCTCTCAGTTGGTTTTGTTTGGATTGGTATTTAAGCGTTTTGAACAATGGCTCATGGGTCCTGCTTATTTTTGTTTTATTTTTCTAGCGTGGTTACTGGTGCGTTAGGTTATTGGTGATTTATTGGTTATTGGGGATAGACTGCTCTGCGTTTTTCTTTGGGTTTTGTTTTGTTTTCATTGCTACTGTTCGGTTTCTGTTGCAAATTATTTTTTTGTTTATTTAGAGCATTTAATTTTGTTTGTTATTTATTGTCAGAAATTGTCAGAAAAAAACTTGTCAGCGGTTAGTAGGGTCGGATTAGCTGACTGGCTGGCAGGGCGCGAAAGCTCTTCAGTCCGGCCCGTGTTTTCCGATCCGGAGATAAATATTTGTGAAGAGGCGAGTCCCGGCCAGAAGCAAGACTGCCTAGGCTGGCGGCGGCGCTCGTTTCTGTACAATCAAGGAACGGTTTCCGCCATGCAATAAAAATTCATAAAGTGACTGCGAGATGATGATGTGATTGATTGTGATGATGACGATCACGTAATGCCGTCATACTTTTTTACTGTTATTTTAATTATTCCATCATGGATTTTCTCATTAATTTGTTATTTGTCAACCACATTTTTAATCTTTCTTAATCAGCTATAATCATCATCATCAACATTAATGTATTCATCAATAACTTCATCATCAACATCTTCATCATCATCACCACCATCATCTTCTCCATCATCACCACCAGGTTCGCACGGAGCGGGGGATTTGACGGAGACGATGACTCCGTTCCTGGCCTGGGGTGCTGGCATCAGAGGTCCTCTCCTGAAGAAATTGCGTGATGATGATGATGGTGGGGATGGTGATGATAAACTTAATGATGATCACTTCAGCAAAGGTAAATATGATTATTGGCACTGAATTAGGAATAGCAGAGCATTTTTGTTTATCTCTCAATAATTTTCCGAACTTTTAATATTTCGCCCTTCAAAAAACTGTTGGAAGATCTGCGTTAAATTTTTAGCCACAAAAAAGATTGCCTCTTGCTTAGACATTTTTTTATTATTTTTGATTTTGTCAATCGGGGCGGTGGCGGGAGCTATGGCGTAATTGTTAAGGCGCCTGGCATTGTTCATGCAGTCTCCAGGTTCGAATGTGAAGTGATCCCCGCCTGTCACGTGCAGAAGTGTGTGATGCGTTGAATGACGTGGGTTTATTTTACACTGTGTATTTGATGTAATAATAATAATGCGCATCTGTCGCTTGCCATGGCGCTATATAACATGACATTATTATTAATATTATTATTAATTGGCACGTTTGAAAAGATTTAAAAAAACGATGATAAAAATAATAAATTTGTTGTGCACAATCTTTCATAAACTCAACTTTTTACAAACCCAATCACCTAATGTTTTCCTTCACAATTCTTTGCCCATCCCAATATTTTGGATGATGTTATGATTAGTTCAATAACAAACGTGAGTTTTGATGGTGACCAGTGGCGGATCCAGGGGGTCCGGGGGACCAGTACTTCCCCTCCCGCTGTGAGCAGTTTTTGTATTTAAAGTTAGTAAAAGTCTTTGTTTCAACGGACAAAGTGCCATTTTTGACGAAGAAATGACGTGACAAGCGTAATAAAGGTCGTCAGCCACAAATGTTGCCTCCCCGTCAAAATGTTGGCCGCCCCGTTAACACGTCGAAACTTATTGAAACATTTTCAAAAATTCTCCCCACGGTCAACGTTTGAAATTTTGGCTTTTGGTCCCCGTCACTGATGGTGATGAGGTGTGGATGGTGGTGAGGAGATTGAAATGATGGCCATGATGACGGTGCTCGATGGTTTAAGAGATCATTTAGGTATTTCAATCCTCTCTTCCCCTCATTTTGGTTTCATGTTTCTAAATTTTTATATTTTCAAGATTGGAAACTGAATGACGTTGTGAGAACTGATGTTAATCAGGTTCGTTCCAACTCCATTCATTCATTTATTCATTCATTCATTTTTTCATATCATACTTATATAATTATTTTTTCATTTAACAATTGTTTATTAGACTTTTTTTCATTTTTTGATGAATTTTGTTATTATTTAAATTCTCTTGTAAGCTGTTGTGGTAACGTTTATTCTAATTAATATTAAGTGGATTGTTCACCGACTGCATTGCATTTTCTTACTGCTGCAAATCATTTGTTATTCACCGCCCAGAATGCTGCGGTTCCGAATTAAAATTCGGTTTTGAGTTCTGGGATCTGGTAAAATTCGAATTTGTCGAATCCAACGCTAGTGATTTGGTAAAAACCGGATCCATGATTATTATTGGATGAAGTTTTGTTAAAAATTAAAAAAATGATTTAATTAAATATTTTCAACTTCAAACTGAAATGCAATATTCTATAAATTGTTTTGAGTCACGCGTCAACTTTTTTCAACACGTGTCTGTAATTCGCTCACTTTTAAATTCTGATAGTGTGATGCAGGGCTGTGCGTGGAATCATAAACTTGTTAATTTGAAGGAAATGTTTCTAAAGTTTTTTTGAAATGAACCATGTCGATGTGCCTCGTCACTTGTGTTAACATTGTTGTTGATCAAATCACGTAATGATATTCATTGTGAGAACGCAGGAAAGTATGGCTACATAGGCATACATTATAATATTCAATTGTTGTATGTCAAGCATCAGCTATAAATAGCTATGCACAGTGATTATTTTAACTGAAATAACATGGCAACTGGCGACTATAATTTAAACGTTCACCACTCAGTAGTAGGTTATTGTTTGTTGAGTTATATTGTTAGTTGGAGTGCATTCAATCGCTTTTTCTTGCGAAAGGAACTAGCGGTAATGTCGCAATTGATAAGAAGTTACAAAGTTAATGAAATGAAACAATAAAGTCATAACCTTTCTGGTTGTCAATTCTCTAGTCTCAAATCACACAGATTAATGAGAATTCTTTCAACCTCTTCTAACTAACGAATCAAAATAACTCACCAACCAACCAACTAACTTATCTCTGCTTAACTATCTATAGTTGATGTATTACGCGATGTATGACATACAACAATTTATTATTATAAAGTGTGTCTATATAACAGTATGGATTCATGTCAGTTTTCTGTTTTGTGAATTTTCTAGTTCGATCGTTCGAATTTACAATACCAAAATAGTCATTCTAGCTCTCATGCCGACAAGAAATATTTGCTGAAATGTCATCAACGCGCATGCACTTTAGATCCGGATTGGGAATCGTCCGAGTCCATCACTTAGATTCGGATCCGGATACCAGGAATCTCGAAATCTTCGATCTGTCGCATTTTTACTTGCCACTCACCACGCAACGTGCATATCTCCACCACCACATAACAATAGTCTTTTTTGATTCGACCTGCCAGAGTTCGAATCCGATCAGCTCGCGACATTAACCCACTTACCCGAGACCTAGCAATCCAGCTAACATCAAAGTTTATTTACTCGGATGTCAACTTTAAATAGTTTGTTAATAAAGTTTCATTTATGTCTCCATTTGCCATTACTATTCATGAATACTCTCCTGTTGAATGCACGCAGGCAGACATCTCTGCCCTGATGTCGACGTTGATCGGAGTTCCTATCGCGAAACAATCTGTGGTCAGTGCGTGCTCGTGTGCTCGTGTGTGTGTGTGTGTGTGTGTGCTTGTTGTTTTTTTCTTTAACTGTTTGTTTTCACTGTTTTGTTTTTATTTTGTGATTTCATTTTTTTGTGAGCGAATGTTTGTTTGCCAATGCGCTATCATCACTTTCATGTGCTTAAATCACGTTATCATTTTAATGATGATCATTGACACAACGGTCGTGATGCCACCACCACCACCACCACGATGGCAGGGAACGGTGCCAACCTCCGTCCTGAACACCTCCATGCAGTTCAAGGCACACAGCCTCCTCACCAACCTCCGGCAGGTCCACGAACAGTACAAGGTCACGTGCGTGAAGTCTTGATCAACTCTTTTTTTTTCTTTCATCCCATTGAACGTCACAGAGCGAAATAACGAGAGATCAGATTCTGCGTCTTGCACGTCATGTTCGAACTCTATCGCACCCTCATTGGCACAGCCGCACGCGTTCTAATTGTTGATCAGTGAGCGATGCACGTGAGAAGAAATGTTTCCATTTATTCGTTTTTATGACTGAGTGTTTCAGCTGATTGCAAATAATTGAATGGACGGTGTCCAACCACCACGTGCCCGCATGCAGGTTAAGGAGGAAGAGAAACGAACAACCGTCTTTTCCGCGCTCTTCACTCCTTTCTCGTTAGTTGAATGAGTGGTGAATGAATGAATGAATGAATGAATGAGTGGGTGATTGAATAAGTGAATTAATTGACGGTTGACGAATTGATAAGCAGACGACGTCAACTCAGCATTGAATGGCTTGAAAGCTAATACATCAATTAACGCACGATTGACCTTCTGGCTTATTTTATAATTAATTGTTGCGCTCTGTGGCTTATCAGCACCGGGGCACCTCATGTGAATATTCTTTTAACTGATAATATTGATTTCTTTTTAATTTCCAGGAAACGTGATGAAATCGTAAGTGCGTGTGGATGGACGAATGGGCAGTTGGTGAGCCTTGTTGTTGTAAATGGCGAACGAATATTTAACATCCTATAAATGATAATATTTTATAAAGCAACATTTTGCTTTCAGTTGAAGATCGGGGGAAAAAAATCAAGAAATAAATTATTTATGCGTGAAATCAATGAAATGCATTGGTCCGGTAGAATGAATTTATATTTGGAGTAGAAGGACATATGTACATTTGGAAGTTTATATTGTCTGGTGAATGAATTAATGAAAAAATTTATCAATTTTCATGATCAGATAATTGAAGAAAAGAATGAATATTTAAATGAATGAACGAATGAATGAATTAAATGAAGAAAACTGATGAATCAATCAATCAATCAATCAACCAGCCAATCAATAAATCAATCAATCAACCAATCAATAAATCAATCAATCAACCAATCGACCAACCAACCAACCAACCAATCAATCAATCAATCAATCATTCATTTATTCAATCAATTAATCAATTGCTATTTAATTAATTTTTTATAACGATTAGATAAGTGAGATGAAGAACGTTGAGAATCTTCTGGAGGGCGCCCTCTACGAAGATGTGGTCTGTTGCATTCAATTTAATTTGATTATACATTATACTTTTCAGTAATCTTTATTGTTTGATGTTAACGATTAATGTAAAAGCTGTGATTGTAATAAATCATTACACTTAAAATTAAATTATTTTTTTAAAATTTGTTATTTTTAACGGTTTCTGATCTATTGAAGTCCACAAAAAATTTCCAAATATGCAATAGGCCTGTTAACTGTTAAATCTCAGATTAACTGCTGGTTTGTTAGGTCGAGATGTAATATTATTTATTATGCTACATAATAATTATTTTTTATGTTGCATAATAATTATTTATTATGTTACATAATAATTATTTTTTATGTTGCATAATATTATTTATTGTGTTAAGATATTCTATTGTTTATTAAATGTCATTGTTATTTTCTTAACATTTAAATTTCATTTCGGCTGCTCTCTAGATATTAGTAGGTAATAAAAAAAAATGATGGACACTTGATCGTGTTCTCGACTTCGTCATTACCGTGCTCTTCTTCATATATGTCGAACCACAACGTTGTCAGCACTTTCATTATCGTCGTCTTTGTCACCATCATTTCTGAATCTTTCATCACCACCCATCATCTTGTCCGATCTAATTCCATTAAATGATCACCATCATGTTCATATCACCATCATATCGCATTCGTCTTCATCTTCATTTAACCTAATCATCATCATCACCTCCCCCATCACCATCGTCACACTCATCACCACATCATCATAGATTCGCAAATGTCCACCCCTCATTGAAACGATTCTCGAGGGCTTCCAGTATTATCATCAGTATGATCGATTCATTCTTGGGTGAGTACGTGATGATGATGATGATAAGAATGGTGATGATGAGTGTGGTAATTGTAATAATTAAGTAAAGTAAGCGATCGAAGCTTCCATTTGTGGCACGTGGCACCTCTCATGTCTCTTCACAAAGTCTGACTAGAAAACGACGGTGGATCCTCCAAACAACGTAACTTTGTTTATAATATGTACCAATGGCTCTCAACATGAGGTGTGATGTCTGCCGAGATGCTTGTACAGGTCCGTAGTTTTTCTGGTTACATCACCTCTCCTGCTGTATATGCATCCAGTTTTTGTTGTTGTTGTAATGCTACGCTGTGTCTTGTAACATCTTTTACCAAGTTCCTGACATTTTTTGACAATTCTTAGTTTGCTGTATAATACGGCTGCTTGTACTTTTTGGCGTTGAATTCTTTGTCTGTTATTTTTAATTCATCTTAGATACATTTGACACTCTCAGTTTTTGCTACAGGATCAGGGCCGTTGATAGTTTTTCAAACTGATTGCTAACGATTTCTAGAAAGTGTTAATGTCTGTCAAGATTTTGTTGTTTTGGGCGAAGTGCTTTGTCCAATATATTGACATTTTCATCGTAGAACAACGCCTAATTTTTTTGGTTTGCTGCATTTTCTAGCATTTTTTAATTGTTTTGCTCGTCAGACCGGTACCAACGCCCGTAACTCAGAATTTCCAAGATCAGCATCACGTATTTAAGCATGAATGAAGGGATTTGGCGTATCGTGCTAAAAGTGGGTTCACTGGCAAGCCATGTTTCGTATTGTACGACGGAGTTTGGTCAAATCACCTACCCTGTAGTCATCTAATACCAATATGGATGATACTTTGAAGCATGTTTTGTAGACTTCCACCGAACGAACTCTCAACCCGCCGAATATAGAAAAGCGGAGAAAACAGCAAATGGTTCAAAAATTAAAACAAATGATGGAGAATTCTGATTTTTATATTAAAAGAACAATAAATGACACAATAATTGAAACAAAAAAATGAAATCAGTCAAAAAGTAAAAAACTTTTGTTAAGGCACAAAAATGCAATTGATAGAATAAGATACGTTGATAAATGAAGTAACGTTGCACAGACACGCGTTGAAAAATGAGGATCCAAGTAAGCTGCCAAGTTTTTTAAACATCTTGAAAATGCATTTGGTTTTTATAGGGTTGATCAAGTTGATTGTGACAAGTTATTTCGAGCAGCTGACAATTACACATCGACCATTTCAATATGAAACTGAATCGAGCACTGACGATAACACTGTCTCCCCAGTCTTTCACAACCCCAGAAGAGAATCTAAATCACAGGTCGTGGATAGAACTAGAGAAGAGGCTTTGTAAAAGAGGCTGTGTTTTAAATGTCAACAGCCCTGTCATCTGTCACAAGCAAACCTGTTAACATTCAAAAGAATTCAGTGCGTCGTGAAACGGAAAAAAAGGTGATCAGAGGATGATGGTGATAATGAGGATGATGGTGATAATGAGGATGATGGTGATAATGAGGATGATGGTGGTGGTGACTGCAAGGATGAGATGAATACGTTGGAAGATGTGATTGAGGAAATCAAAACGCCGGAGGATTTCGATGGGGGCATCCTTTTGATTCCTCGACTGCAGGAAGAGCTGATTCTTTGATATTGGAGCAGCTGATAGGAAGGAAGTTGAAGCAATGATCGTCAATACAAAAGAAAATGTTTCCATCAGTGATAACAGTTACGACGCCGAATCAGATAAGTTCGAAGTGATTGCTGGCCACGACTCGACTGGCTATCCAATAGTTTCATTTCATGCTCTCAATCTATGCTGAAGATAGCTGAACAGAAGCAGATCAGTGCTTGCCATCAGGTGACAACCTGCTGATCTTCAGCGGCGGGTGTCAGGGATGTCTGGCGTAGATAGTTACGAATGCATGTACTGTACATGATGGAAGGGAGTGGTTCGCTACATTCGTTTCACATGCGATCTTCAAACTGACGAGGATGTTGTTGGCGATGAGGGTGATGTTGATACGGAAAATTAATATTATTAGTGGTAATAGTAGCATTGATGTTAATATTACCACCACCACCACCACCGTCATCATCATCATCATCATCATCATCGACAGATGCTGCGTGACACTGAGTTACGTTGGTTGGATGCTCCTCATCACGACCACACTCATCATCCATCACACTGGCATCAACAGTCAACATCAGCATCATCAACAACATCATTGCAGCGAAGGTCAAGGATTTTTTCTAAATTCTTGCACGTCATCGTCGACTTCAAGGTATATAAGAAGCATGTTTAAGCTCTCTGCCGTTGGAGTCATCATCTTTTTATTTGGTTTGTTCATTTTTTGATGAAGCTGTAATTGCAATGCTCCCTATGAAATGAAGTTTTGTACTGTTAACTGTTTTTTTGCATCGGACTTGAACGTGCATCTCACGAGCTGATGTTAATTTTGTTGCAATCCTTCACACTGTTTAATGTGCATTCGTTATTTTTTGCTGTTGGATAGAATTTCTTATAAGTAACATTTGTGATGACATAATAAATAAACCCTTAGTTATTTTATGTTTGCAATGATCCAGGTCAACACAAACCACTGATGCACTACATTTATTTTCTACTTCCTCTGTGTCTATGGTTCCTTGTCATCGATCGGTTGGTTGGTTCATTGATTGGTTGATTGGCTGGTTGGCTGGTTGTTCTGTTGGTTAGCTGGCTGGTTGGTAGGCGGTTGGCTGTTTGGTTGGCTGGTTGGTTGGCTGATTGTTTTGTTGGTTAGCTGGTTGTTTGGTGGGTGGTTGGCTGGCTGGCTGGTAACAGTAAGTTTATTAGTTTTTGGTAGACGAGCGACAATGAATCAGATGGTAGTTGCATGTATTACATAAAATATAAAGATTAAAGACCAAATTTTTTTTGAAAAATTGTACGTGTTGGAGTCTTCGTTTATTTCTGCACTCAGCATCTATATATGAATGCACACATTTATACGGTTGTTGGACGCTGTCAGGTATTTATTTCGTTGCAGACTGCACTCAAATTTGTTAAAAACAGTATTTTTTTATTTCAATTGATATCAACTGCGTTCAAAGGTCATGCATATTTGTTGAAAGAATTTGAACCTTTCATCGTGGCATCCATTCGCTGCAATGTTGTGAAATTCAAAAAAAAACTCTGACCCGTCAAAACAACTAGCACATTAAATTGCACATTCAACTAAGGTACAAAGTGTGGTACAGCGTGTACTGCCACGTGACTGGCCACTGCAACTCCCCCCCCAACACTTGCGATGACCTTCGAACGTGTCGACCCATCAAACTGTTCATCGGGCTTCTATTCACTCTGCTTGGTTTGGAGTTGCTGGTCGGTTGGTCGATCTTGCTAATTGCTGGTTGTTGTTAGCTCTTGTTGTGGGGGTGGTTGTTGTTGTTGTTAATTTTTGTTGTTTGTTGTCGTTATTTGTTGTTCCGCGTTGTTGATGTGTTCATTATTGTCATCGTTATAACTTCATTACCGACGTCTCGGTCATTATTGTCATCATCATCATCATCGTTGTTGTCGTTGTTGTTGTTGTGACCACCATGATTGTTGTCACTTTCGTCATGTTGTCATCATCCTGATTAACGCCTGCCTACAGGTCTTCTCCTTCATACACAGGCAGTTGTTGTCGGTCGGTCTGCTCTGCATGGCGTTGTGGCCCTGGTTTCAACGGTGTCTGCAACTACAACAACAACAACATCATCATCAACAACAACATCAACAACAACATCAACATCATCAACCACAACATCAACAACAACATCATCAACAACATCAACAACAACATCAACAACAACATCAACAACATCAACAACAACATCAACAACAACATCAACAACAACATCAACATCAACAACAACAACAACAACATCATCAACAACAACGACACCTACAACATCTTTATGAACAAGATCATCAACAGCGATTTCCATACTCACCACCACCACCACCACCATCATCATCATCATCATTAGCACCGACACCTTCGCTAGCGACGCAGGCAGGCTGGACAGCATCGTGCATCTTGATGTCCATCTTCCCACTCCTGCCCACCGTCAGCAAGGACTCCAACTACCCTGCTGTGTTCGTCCACTTCATCTCACTTAACACCACCACCACCACCACACCACCACCACCACCACCACCAAGTGCCATGCATCGTTTCATTAAATGCATTGTTTACCTTATGACATCAAATAGGAGAGAGTGTAATAACTTGCTGGCAGCGCAATTTATTAGCATGGCTTTACTCGTTGTTGGTGAAAGGGTTTTGTTTGCACGTCCTTGGCTGGACACTGCCAGATGGTTTTAGAACAACTTTATAATTAGTTTTTTTAATTAACCACTCTCTCTTTCGATTCTCTCTCTCTCTCTCTCTCTCTCTCTCTCTCTCTCTCTCTCTTTCTCTCTCTGAAGCTCATGATGTGTAAAAGTTGAGAAATTTCTCACGCTAACATTACATTTCTTCCTCACAGGTATGCATCCGTGTTCCTCTGCCTTCTCCTTTACATTCTGCTCTTCCATCAGTCAGAACTTTTTGGGTTTTTTTTCTGATTCAATTAAGTTATATTCTTATTTTCTTGTTCTATTTGATTGCAGCCATTCAATTGTAAAAAATTATCGAATATGAAATTAAATTAGTTAATTAATTCAATTAATTAATCGAATTAAGTAATAAATATAGAAATTTAAAAAGGTTCTCAAAACGAGGATCCGGCATGTTCACCTCTCTTGAGATTCTCCAAGTCAGTCTGATGTAGCTAATGAACACTTTCAAGATTGTCATAATAATTAGAAAATAATCACAATAATATAATAATTATAACGATAATAATAATAATATTATTATTATGATATTTATGATTTTTATTGTTTCTATTGTTTTATTTGTATTATTGTGTTATTTTTCTAGTTATTAAAATAATTTTTCAGAAGTCAATCATGCATTTTCTAAATAATTTTTTTCTTTCATCCATTAAAATATGATAGATGATTAAATTATTAGATAAAAAATAAAATGAAAATAATTTTAAAGTAAAATAACAATAATTATTTATTATAAAGTTGGATTAAAATGTTTGGATGCCCTACATAAACTTACCACTTTGAACGCTTCAGTTGGTGTTGGTTGTGCTATCCGGCCTCATAGTCTGGTGGTTTGTTGGGGTGAGGAACAACGATGCTGGCTTCAAATCATCGTCCCTCGCCAGCTTTCTGCATTTCATCAGCTGGCTGATACTGGGTTAGCTAACCTCGGTTCATTTTTTTGCTAATTATGAGTTTTTATTTTTGTTTTTATTTTCAATTTGTTTGTTTTTTTTTAGATTTTTTAAATTCGACTATGATCAGATTGACATAAATTAACAATAATAATTATTTTTTTATTAAAGTACTTTTATTATTGTATTAATATCTATTTATATTTACATTTATATGTAACACACTTATAACATGTTAATTATTTTTTTGCTCAGGTTCTAGTGATAATATATATATAAGGAATATTAAGTCTATTAATATTGGCATTAATATGGATATATTTACATTGTACAAGTTATCATCATCATCATCATCATCATCATTATTATTATTATTATTATTATTATTATTATTATTATTATTATTGTTGTTGTTGTTAGTATTCCTTCCGAGTTGTCGAGCAGGGTACACGGATGTCAATTTTGTTTTTATTTTATTTTGTCTCCCATTTAGTTTCATACATTACGTACTACAGTTTTTGAGTTGAGCGGAATGATGAGCATAGCATAACATCTGGTAAGGATGAATGTGTCGAGTGCAATAGAGTCGCACCAGCCAAGGACAATTTGAGGTGCCTGGTTTGCAAGGCTGCACGTGCACGCCACGCTTGTTCAAACTGCTGCAAAGGTATGATGTCCAGATTTTTTTATCACTCGCGTGCACGTGTTAGAGAATCTGGATAAAGTTGAAGATGAGGCAGATCATTTTGGAAGAGATCAAAGAAGTTAAATTGCATCAGTTGTTTGATACAGTGGGAAATATAAGAAATAAGAGAAAAGGCTCATATTCGTATGATGTACTTGCGAAAAGTGAAGAAGATCGGAGGGCAAAAAAATGTAATCATTTTTAAGCTCTTTGAAAAAACAGAAAAAAGGACCAAACCATTTTTGGATATATTTCTAGGTTTAATAAGAAAAATAATGATTTATCTCTAGACCTTGTAAAATTTTACAGAATAGGGAACAAGGCTCATCTACCAAGGCCTGTATTATTGACTTTCAAGTATGAAAATTTGAAAATTTTAAATTATGAAAATTTTATTAATGGAAAACTTGTACCAATTGAAAGGTTTGGAAAATAAGTACAATGGAATTGGCATAAGACAGGGAGAGGGAGAGGCGGTGAGCGGTTTAACAAATTAGTTATCGAGACTGAAGTAAAAAAATGAGTCGGGAGCAGCCAAATGTACAGGGTAAGGAAGGGTCCAAAAAGCATGGGGTGGTAAAATTCAAGGAAGGGAGAGTTTACAATTCTGTACGTTAATTTAGATAGTATTTTCAATTGAATTGTTGAAATAAGAATTACTGTCAAGTCTGTGTATGATTTAATGAAATTCACAGAAATCAACACAAAAAATATTGTAAATGGCTATTCATTATCTGAAATTTTTATAATTATAAATTACTGTTATGTAAGATATAATTTATTTTATATAAATTTAAATTAAGTATAAAATTCAAGGAATATATATGCTTCAGGTTAATTGGACAATGAGAGAAGTTGTGTTTGTTGGCATTGGTGGAAGAACTTTATACTGTAAGAGATAAAAAATTATTTGTAGATAATTTTAATATTTCCAATATTGATTGGAACATAGCATTTAAGAGCTAATTAGTTAATTTCATAAATGATTTGTTTTTGATTCAACTGGTTAAAAAAATCAACCGGATATAGGTCATCTCAAATTGCTGATATTCTGGGTTCCATTTCGCTGATTTTATTCAAAATTTGGAATATTTTATGGGTTGAATATGGTTTTAATATGAAAAGTTGAAAATATGATTTTTCTAGCGGTGAATACAATCCAATGAGGGATTGTGTTAATACAGAATTATATTTAATTAGATTGAAGTAATGAGTAATGTCAGATTTGGCTGATAGAATTTGGAAGAAGTTTTCCAATGTTACGCTCGAGGCGACTGAATAATTTGTTGCGCTCAATGCTGGTCACTCGTCGTCAAATAAATATGATGGTAATCTGTCTTTAAATATTATTTCGTTGTTTAATAAAAGATTGTGGGAAAAATATATCTGCTCTAAAATGTAGCTACGTTGCTCTGGTTGAATGAATTCAAACGTATAAGAAATGAAATTAGAACAAAATTATGGTCAGTAATAATAGGATTCTATGTTTGGCTAAAAAATTAGAGATGTTTCCAAGGTTTTTTGGCAGGTTATTAATAAGCATAAGAAACGTAAAGGTGACGTAAATGTTTTAAAAAGCATCGACGACTTGGGAATTCATACGTGTTGATTGCAATAAGGCTAGCTTATTTGCTAATTATTTCTGCATCTTTTTCAACAGAATGGATATTTTGTATGATGACATTGTTTCGACTTGTAACGTCAAGTTTTTGTTTTTTTGGAAGAACTATCAACTAACACCAGCAATGTAGAATCTAAGTTGAAAAAGTTATGTTAAATCTGCGGGTCCTGCAAAGTTGTTTTTGAGGGTTTTAGTTGAGTGCAGCGAAGTGATTTCAGATTATTTGTTCGCACCTTCGAAACTACATTCCATTCCTGACAGTTGGAGACGCAGTATTGTTCCTATTTAAAAAAAATGATGCTTGTAATGTTGAAAACTTTGCAGTATATGTTCTAATGTTGTGAAATCTTTAGTGAAGGATTACCTTTTGTTACATTTGGATAGGAATCAATTACTTGATGTAAAACAATATGGTTGAGGTGAAGCTATTGGTATGGGTGGGTAAGGAAGCAAATGTACAGGCAGACTTTAAATAAGCTTTCGATAAAGTACCCCACAAACAATTATTTTTGAAGCTAAAAGCACGTGGTGTGAATGATATAATTTATATGGTTGTTGATTGGATTGATGATTATTTAAATAATAGAACGTTTAAGGTGAAAGTAAGAGATAATTTGTCTTGAAGCTTGAGGTTGTGAGTGTTGCTCCTCTAGGGCTTGTTCTGGAACTCTTGCTGTTGTTTGTCAATGACACTTGTCTAATTTTTTATAAAAGTGATGAATATGAAATTTATTTACATGCTGATGAAGCAAAAGTTACTTGGGAGTTTCAGTTCTGATAGAGAGGAGGGACTGTTCGAGCATGCTTGGATGGTTCGTGTGAATAGAGAGTGCCAAGTTACGTGTGGACTGAAGCTGACTGGGCTAAAAATTACTCAGGATTATTGTATAAAATAAATGGTAGTGTTTTGAAAGTCTGTGGCTTATGGTTCTTTTTGTGATAATTTTGTTAAGAAACGCATTTATGATCAAATTATTAATACAGTTATATATCACTCTCGGATTGATTTCTCGCCATTGAAAAAAATTTGTCACTTGTGATAATCTGCATTGGTATGAATGAATGTGTGTGTCAGTCTGTGTGCGCGTGTGTGGAGTGAGTACAGCTGATGATGTGAACAAGTGTGCGTGTTGAGGATGTCAGTGGATGTCAATAGTTCTTGTGGGCCCATCTGTGTACGGGGATGTGCATTTTCACGTTTCTCTATTTTTATTTATTATTTCGTTTATTTATTTATTTTTTATTTCCTTCTTTTTAATTATGCTGTATCTTGCCGGACACACAGGCACCGCGCCCTTAACATATTTACAATTTATGTTACGTTATTATTAAACATTATAACAATTTACTATTATTATTATTATTATATTTTACATCTTATTCATTTACACTCTAATATCTAATTAATAACTTTCGATTGATTTCATTTGGATTTTATCTTTTCGGTCAATAAAAGAATGTTTCCATTATTATTATTACAGCATTAAATACTGATGATTCATTCATCCACCAGCATCTTCCTTCATTCTGCCTCTTCATTCCTCCACCAGGATTGTCGATCGCATCGCTTCCATCTCTCTATCATTCTTCTCAACGTACATCCTTCTCTCCATCGCGTAACTTTCGTTAAATATATTCATTTTTTTTATATTTATTTTTTAAAATAATGTTTTGATTTTTGTGAAGTTAAATTTACTTTTCAAATAACGGATTATAATTTATTTATTTACTTTTTATCAAAAAGAAATCAATTAGTTTCAGTAATAAATAAGTTAAGGAATTAACTTTTTAAAATAATTTTTATGAGATGAATTAATTTTTTTTAGTCTTTATTATTGCAACCCTGACATACGCAGAACCACTTACAATGTTACAGATATATATATATTATATATATATATATATATATATATATATATATATATATATATATATATATATTAATCTTTTTTTATTAATTAATATTTAATAATATTTTTTAATTTTGTCAACTTTGAACGACGGCTTGGGTGGCAGGCACGAGAGCCTCTTCTACCTCTGCCTCTGCCTCCTCATGCACTTCTGGGTCTCCATGGAAACCAACATGGACGCCCCATTGGTCAGTTCACGAGTCGCGTGATATCGTATTACGAAATTATTTCCGTTATTATTTCTTTTTATTTTGTTACTTTTTTGATTTAAGAATTATGTCCTATTCTCAAGTTTTTCATTGATGCAATACTCTCAGTGAGTTTGAGTCAGTTGATATTGTGATGGGACGTTTTTTAAGGCCATCCTTGGTATATGTTTTAAAGGATAATAAAAAGTAATAGATCTGCTGACGAATGAAGGTTTGTTGAAGAGTTCAATTTTGATCTTCAGTGATCATTTGTTGCCTTTTAAACACAACTTGATCCGACTGAATAAAGGGTCATAATAATTTTTTATAATTTTTCACCAGCTCCATCAGCAAGACTTCCGAAAGTTCGACTTGATACAACGCAACTTGAAGGCGTCTGACGTCCGATGCTCCTTCTTTTTCGTACGTTGTTGTTGTTGTTGTTGTTGCTGTTGTTGTTGTTGCTGTTGTTGTTGTTGCTGTTGTTGTTGTTGTTGCTGTTTTTGTTGTCGTTGTAGTTGTTGTTGTTGCTGTTGTTGTTGCTGATGTTGTTGTCGTTGTTGTTGTTGCTGTTATTGTGTTGTTGTTGTTGTTGCTGTCTAATTGGTGGTCGTTGTCAGGTGTGGTGGTCGAATGTAGTTGCAGATGTTCCAACCTGAGCACATCTGATTATTATAAATCATGATAGATATGATTAAAGTAAGTAGATATTAACCTATTTACATACGCATATATTAACACGTAATATTTTAAACTCCACCAAACATTAGCAAACACTTTATTGAATGTAATTCACTAGACACAAACGATCACTCCTCTCACATCAGCCCACATTTCGCATCCATGCACATCCATGCACGCAAGAAATGAACGCCGCGAACGCACCCTACAAACACGCAGACACACGAACGAGGAGTCAAATGAAACGAACACACGACCTCTCACAAAAGCAAAAGACTTAAAATTTTGCAATGACAATCGTAATGGACAATCTACCAATCAAACTACATAGAACAAACAAACAAACGACCAATCAAATCACATATAACAAACAAGCAAGCAACCAATCATGTTGCAGTTGTTCTTCTTGCTGACCTCCTTCTTCGGCACAGGCAACATCGCCAGCATCAACAGCTTCGACCCGACCTCGGTCCTCTGCTTCGTTTCAGTCTTCAGTCCGTTCGTCATGGGCGGACTCATGCTCTTCAAGGTCCTTTGTTTGTTTTGTCCGAATTTCGTTGTATTTTAAAAATTAGTTTTTGTGTTATCTTTTTTCGTCATACTTTCCAGTTGTCATCTGCTGCTCCTCTTAGTTTTGTTTCTCGTTTTGATTTTCTTTTCGTTTTTGTCCAACACTTTTGTCCATTTTCATCTTTCTACTCACTCCGTCTCATTTTGATGTCCATTCTTCTCATTCATTTGTTTTCCACTTGAAATGTTTTTTATGCCTGATGTTTTGCATTGGAACACATCGGCACCAATGTCTCTGCAGATCATCATCCTCTTCCTCGTCGTCACCTGCTGCTTCCACGCCATCCAGGTCTGCACCAACGTGCCAACCAACTCCTTCTTCTACATCGTATTCATCATTTCTGACTACATGGCGCTGGTTGGTTAAATGAATGAATGGCTAGCTAGTTGTTTGTTTGTTTGTTTGTTTGATTGACTGACTGACAGACTGAAAAACTGACTGACTGACTGACCGACCGACCGACCGACCGACCGACCGACCGACCGACCGACCGAACGAACGAACGAATGACCGACCGACCGACTGATTGATTGATTTAAACTCAACGAACTTCTAGCAGACTGTTAATGAATGGGTAAATAAATTATAAAATCAGATAAGATAACTTTAAGACGATCATTTGATGGTTTTTGAAATCGGCAGATTGATTGGTTAATGATGAGAATTCTCAACCAGCTTAACAAAAATGAATGCTGATTTTGAATGGATGATAATTTTTTTTGGTTTCATTTTCCAATTTATAATTTTTTTTATTTCACCGTATTTATTTGTTTTTTCAACACCAAAACATCACACCACACACACCACCACCAAATCAAATCTGCGTTTATTCAGCCAAGTGTAACACACACGCTAGGAGACCAGAAGCAAATGCTTGTTAGGTCACCCTAAAAATAAACAAAATTAAACAAGTTAAAATAAACAGGAATTAACTCACAACCACACACACCACCACCACACCACACACGCCACCACTACCACACAGCACTTCTTCTTCATGGTTCGTGACACGGGCAGTTGGTTGGACATTGGCACCAGCATCAGCCACTACGTCATCGTCATGAGTCTCATCATCTTTCTCTTCGTCATCATCACTCTCTCTCGCTTCCTCACCGAGAAGATGATGGTGACGGGGAAGTTCGTGATGAAATCGTCATTCAAGGAAAAATGATGGTTTGGATGATGACAACGATATGGATGATGAAGAAGATGAAAAAGATGATGATGAAGAAGAAGAAGATGATGATGATGATGATGAAAAAGAAGAAGAAGATGATGATGAAGAAGAAAAAGATGATGATGAAGAAATGATGATGAAGAAGAAGAAAAAGATGATGATGAAGAAGAAGAAGATGATGAGGAAGAAGATAATGATGAAGAAGAAGATGATGAAGAAGAAGAAGATGAGGAAGAAAATGATGAGGAAGAAGATGATGATGAAGAAGAAGATGATGAAGAAGAAGAAGATGATGAAGAAGATGATGAAGAGGATGGAGGTAGGGGAGAAAAAAAGGAACTAAAGTAATGACAGCACTGACGTAGTAATGACGGTGATGTTCAAAATGATGACGATGAAGATGATCATCATGAGTGATGATGGGCGAAAATGTGGATGGTGTGCCATGTTGGGAATGCTGATGACACTGCCATGTTTTTTTAATTCAAATGTTTCTCCAGGGTCCCAATTTGTTACAATTCATTTCAGTGTAAATTCTATTTAGATATAATGAAAAAACTGTCTATCATTGCTGTAAGTTCCATCGCATGACGCTTATGAGCACATGGAACCTTTGTATTGTTTTGTTCAAGTGGCTGGGAATAATGACGTCATTTTATAATGTTGTATTTTGCATCGCATTGAACGACGTTTGCAGTTTTATTTCATGCTGCAAATGATCACCGTCACCTACATTCGTTACTGCTTACTTCAGTTACTTCATGTTTTTTGCGGCTTGCCTACTGGAACTATCTGACCTACTCTCTGATCTACGCTTAGTGTTTAATATTCCCATCACAAGAGCTTGGAGGCAGTTTTAACGTCACACATTTATTTTGTTTTATAATGAGGAACCCAGTGCCAAACGAATGGTGATGACGAATGATGGTTGTGAGTGGTTGTGTAATGTCGCAATTGTTTTCCGTCAACGTGCAGTGCGTGCGTTATAGTTCGATTCCTATACTAAAATTCCATGCAATATTTCCATGAATGAATACGCTGTGATGAGGGAGGTCAAGGAATATGTGACTGACGGGGGATGATTACTTTAATAGATGACATCCCGCTTTGTTTATTTTTCATAAAAGAAGAATTTTTATTAATTAGTTAATTAACGATTTTGTTAAAAAATATCTTTATAAGAAGAAAGTTTAAAACATTTTTGAAGGCACTTCACTGATGTTTTATCTTTTGCTTCGTTCGTTAAAAGTTGAAAAAAATTTCCTATCATGATTTATTGAAAATTTTGTAAAACTGACTGACCATGGGAAAAAATAATTCATCGTAATTAATTGTTATATAAATGATATAAACTAATAATAATAATAATAGTAATTAAAAAATTCAGTGCGACGTGACGTCAGACGATGTCAGGCATGTGCATATTCATTCACGTCTTATGTTATTTTCCATATCTTTTAAAATTAGACTATTATTTTTGTAATAAAAATAAATGATAAAGAGGTTGTTTTTCATAAATATATGGCATATAATGTTTCCACCCGACTTCGGAAAATGTTATTAATTAAAAAAAAAATTTATTTATTCTTTTTAAAAATCATATTTTTTTAGAAGTAAGTTTATGTAGCGTGAATACTAAATGTGAATGAAATCTCATACTTTTCTTTTCGTATGTTTTCAAACAAAAATATGTAAAGTAATTTTACAAGGAGAAACAAATACAGTGATTGTGAGGTTGATACATGGATGTGTTTGTTTTTAAATAGTGATGATAAGATGAAATTGTGATGCAGAGCGCTCGGTTGTGCCACGAGATATGCTACTGCAGATTCTTCAGAAAGGAAAGCAATCTGCTGAAGGAATAAAAGATATAATAAACTCTTAAAAAAAACTGTCTATAAAATGTAGTCAAATTTATTTGTAACCATCCCTTCGCCTCCTGCCACAGCCAAACCATATTTTTCGGGACTCGGAAGCAGGGCCGGATTAAGGTCACTGAAGGCCTAAGGCTTATTGATAAAAAAAGGGCCTAATGTTGGTAATTATATAAAAAACGTAACTATTTTTGATAAATTTATTAAATAACAGAAATATATCATAATAAGTGCATATTGTAGTTTGTATAATTCAAAACTGCTTTTTTCTGGCTTTGGTAGTTGCAAAGTTATGGATGGATAATGTCATTACAGTTTAAACTTCTTAAAATTTCGGATTCAATGCTCAACAGCGAAAGAGCAGAAAGGCGTGTTTGTGACATGGTTGATCGCAAATAATTTTTAACTCGTTTTAACGCAGAAAACGATCGTTCTCCACTACAGTTAGTAACCATAGGTGTCAAAAACAAACGTAGAGCCGTTTCTGCAACTTCAGTTTCAATAATAATTCTACACAGCCACATCGATTTGGTCTCATAATCTTTATTCTGTAATGGGTTTTTTTTTAATATTTTCATAAGCCGTGATTCGATTTGATAATTCTTGCATCAGTTTGTCGGTGATGGGAATAAAATTTTCAAATGACGCATTATCATATTTATTCTTTTTCTTACGCATGCCGCTAGTTTTGTAGTTGCTGTTGCGAGTTTTAGCGACCCCTCTTTGTTCGTACATATCAAAGTTATCTCTGATGCTTTGAATCACTATTTGCAAAGACTTTAAAAGTGCCACTGCTGTTGAAATGTCAATTTGCGAACTCTGCAAACTAATGGTACATTTATTGAAGGCCTGTAATATGCCGTTCCACATCTCGCATAATATGCCTGTTTCCAGAAGATGTAATGAATTGTTAAGATCTTTTGCGGTGTTTCTGGTATCTACTTTTTCATTTTCGCTAAACTGAATTTCCTCAAGAGTGGTACATAACTGTGACAAAATGCATAAACAGCTTCTTCATTAGCACTCCAACGTGTCTGTGAAAGAGATTTTGTAAAAGGACGACAATTTTTAAATTGATCCGTTAAAATCTTCCATCTATGCGTAGATGCAGAAAAAAGTTATACAACTCCTGAGTCAAACCAAAAAAGGACAAGGCTTCAACACAACAATCAACAGCCGAATGACCCACAAGGTTTAATGAATGGGCAGCGCAAGGTATGTAATCTGCGAAGCTATTTTTTCTCTTAATTTGGGCTTGCATTCCTGAGTATTTCTCACTTATATTACTTGTGTTATCGTAAGACTGGCCCTGCATAGTCCAATATCGATTTTTTGTTTTTCCAAAAAGTCTGTTAGATATAATGCCAGCTGCTCATCTATATGACTGAATATATTTATAAATGTAAGAAAACGTTCAACGGGACCTCCAGGAAGGACGTACCGCATTATGACTGTAAGTTGATCTGCATGAGAAAGGTCGGGCGTGGAATCTACAGCAACTGAGTAATATCGCGCATCCTTTATTTCTTTAATAATAACATCAAGAGTATTTTCTGCCAATAACACAATTAATTCATCACAAATTGTTTTCGATAAATAAGACGTATGGCCTTTTCCTTGATTTGCATGTTTTTGGATATGTTGAGACAAAAAAGGGTCAAACCTTGCTACTAATTCAAGAATTCCTAGATAATTTTCATTATCTTTTGATCCAACAATTTCATCAGAACCGCGAAATGCTAGACCTCTTTCTGAAATGAAAATAATCGTTTCAATAACACGTTCTAGAATTTTTTCCAGTAATCTCGAGTTTCCAGAAAACTGTGATTCCAGCTGGATATCAATTCGCTTAAATATATTGCATCTTGAGTGAAATTTATTTACAGCTGTGATATGTTGAATACATTTTGCATGTTGACTGACATAAACAGAATTTTTCCAGTCATTAAATCCCATGCAGAATAGCCAAGATTTCTTAACCGCGAACAAACAACAGTAGAAGCAGTAAACTTTATGCATACTGGGTGAATACAAAAGCCATTCACGTTTACCAATCTCCTTATTTGGTTTTTCATAATTAAATAATGCTTTTGTTAGATAACCGCTTTGATTTCAATATTTACGTTTTGTAACCGAAAAGTCAGAATCCCAATTTTGACAATTTGAGGGCCTTTTTCACACCAGTAAGAAAGAAAACTTTCATCCTTTAGATAAATATTCAACTTTCCTGGGTCAGATAAATATCTTTCAGTATCAATATGTGTAACGTTCAATATTTCTATATTTTCATCAGTTATTTGTTGTGAAGCCGTTAAAGCTAAATTCTCTTGACAATCAGTTAGATTTCCAGCTTGTGAAGTAGAAACTTTACTTTGATGGGTAACATCTGTCCCAGAAGTATTCGGTTTCCTTGAGTCATTAAAGTTGTAAAGTATGTAGACAGCGTTGGAGTTAATTTCAGCACAGCCATTTCTTTTTTCTCTTTTTTTTCGGCAGTTTTTAATTTTTCCCATCCTCCTTTTTTGTTTGACATTTTTCTATTCTATATTACTTTACCTTAACTCGCTGGAAAATTTAAAAAGTTAAAAAGGATCAATTCAAAATATTTAAATTCTAACTTTTAAAATATTTCATCCAATTTTTAATAAAATTTTATTTCATATCAAAAATTGCTTGTAATTCCTTACACTTACACTTTACACAGAGCGATCTAAAGATGAATTAATAATAAATTAACTTTCTAACTTTCCGTTAATAAAAGTTAAATAAAATTTAAAATTTTGAATTTCAATTTTACGCGTAAACCAGTAGATTGATTTTTCAAAAATCAACATGGACATATACATAAACTAATAACATATGCTGGAATTGGATAATTATCGCTTGCTACACCATGTAAATAAAGTTTCATAAATTAAAAAATTTCAATGTAATAAATATAAATATAATTTTTAACGGAATATGACACTATTAAATATAACGACAACAACGAAATGCGTACGTTTGAGCACAAAATTATTCGTCCAAAAATTATTGTTCTACGGGTAAAGGAACACGCAGACAATCGGTGATTCAAATGTTAATTATCGCCTACAGCCAGTGTGCATATGAACATGGACAATCCTAATTTTTTTTGGTGAAAACTATAGCTCTGTATTTTGCTTTTAAATAAGTGTAATGATAGAGACGTAATTTTTTTAAAACAAATGAAAAAAAAATTAAAATTTCATGTTGTCTATCAATTGTAACATGGTTCATTAAACACGCTTGTGACATAATAAATTAGGGCCGATTATTTGGCAGGGCCTAAGGCTATAGCCTTATTAGCCTAATGGTTGATCCGGCACTGCTTGGGAGTTTCGAAACTACCTTTTACCTTAGATCGAAAATAGAAAAAAAGCGGGCAAATTCATTGTTAATCAATTCCCAAGTTCACATGGTTAAGGCAAATGAGTTGAACCTGATTGATGTTATGAACGAATTTATATCCATAAATAAAAAGAAAAAAAACCTTTATGTAAATTTTTGTTCGCGTATTATTTTTGTTGCCGTAGAACCTTCAAAGGAACGCACATTTTACTAAATATGAAAATCCTCGTGTGCACGAGATTTTGCATAATTGAGGCCTGTAAAAACACAGAAACTCCATCCGCGTAGTCCACGTCAAGAAAGTTCGAATCAATGAAAAATATTTGACGAACTACATTTTTAGCGAAAACTTTGTGAAATGAAAGTAATCTTGCCCTCCCATTAATTCTAAGAAGTTGGCGCTTCTGAAATTTATAGATTTGTTCATTTCTCAAATCTCCTTATTAATAGGATATGTGTAATATTCGGCGAACAACATGTAAAGTTTCACTAGCATGTACGTTGTCGACCTCAACATAAAAACACCCAAAGCAGTTTCCGATGCTTGATTCTTCTCTGACAAGATAGAAATGGATTGATAATTTAAACATATTTTAATACATCGCTTATTGAATGTATTACAAACTTTAAAATCTTAATGGAAATGCTATGATTGTCAGGTGCATTAGAATTAGAAAATGAATTAACTATTTTTACTATTTCTTTTGAATCAGTGGAATGCATAAAAAAGAAGATGAATAGGAGCTATTTAGATACGATTTGTAAACTTTACCTATGGATGTTTTATCTGTTAAACTGGTTAATGAAATAATTATTAAGAACATTTGCTATTTCTTTGTTATCATTTATCATAACATTTTTTTTATTAAAGTAAGGTTAAAAGATGTTTATCTAGTGTTTAATAGTTTATTTATAAGTTTCCAATAAATTACAGTTGTTAAAAAAATTGAAGTTAAACAAAAATATTGTCTTTGAAAATTTAATGTTAAAAAATAAGAAATGTTTGAGTATAAGGGCTGCATAATATATAAATTTTAATTAAACAACAAAAAACATCCAAAAAATTTAAAGCACGTCGTGCTTCGCCCACACGGAATTATCGGAAAATGAAAATTTTTTTTACCTGTAAATTTGTATTTTATAGTACAAATATTTTCATAAGCTCAGCGTCTTTAATTGTCGAAATGTCGTTTTGTACGCACTAAGCAATTTCGGAAAGCCGGGTCTGATTCTGAGGTCGTTAAAAGGGGAGACGACGTAAGTTGTCGCATGCTGGCCGCGAGATGGCTCAGTGGTTCAAATGGGCGCTGAGTCAAACATCTCAATGGCTATCATATACTCTGCGTATATGATGCGGTGCTTGCATGTGTACATTGTGTGAAAAGGAAAAACAGCCTTTGTGGCGAAGATGACTGCTTCAAATCGATGCATGAAGATATGAAGAACATAATAAAAAGATTAAGTGGCAAGTGGTTCTGCGTATGTCCGAGAGCTGCAATAATAAAGACTATATATATATATATATATATATATATATATATATATATATATATATATATAAAAGTTACAATCAAAGTCACTGTAAAAACAAAGACACAAAGTCGGAACAATACTGTATAGGGTGGGTCAAAAAATTTTTTTTTAGTAAATGAATTCTAATAGCGAAATTATGTTGTAATAAGACATCATAATGAACCATCTAAAATATTATTGTATTATTTTGAGTGGAAGAGCCTGCGCAAATCCGATGAAGTTTTGTGGAAAAAATGAAAATACAGCCATTCAAAAAGCGTTTATATAAAAACAACGTGCTGTCACATTAAAAAAACAACGCTTTTTTGCTATGGTATCTTGCTCGTTGCTTAGTATTCGTTCAAATACATGCTGATTTTGGTATTTAAATTATGTCATTTATCCTAAAAACCATTTTTTGGCGGGAAATGCATCTAAATTTTTTTTGAAAATTCCGTTAATAGTTGTTTTTTTTTCTAAAATATTTAGTTAACGTTAAACCAAACATTAAAAAAATTTAAAAAAAGTTAGGTCGGAAATATGTATCACCAATTAACCGCCAGAAAAGTGATACTGTTAACACCCAATTTAAGATGTCAGAAAAGTGTTAATTTCATCAATAAATGGTGATTCAGATAAAAGTATTTCGTCAGCCGGAAAGTTGCACAAAATCAAGAAAAGCCCTTAACTTTTACCTCAAAAACTATGGAAAAAAAGAAGTGCATGCAAAGTTTACCGTTGTTGTCGCAATTATGGGACCGTTATGGAGTGTCTGATAGAAGCGGTGTTGCAATTGCTTCAGCGGTTTTACACAAACTTCCGTCGGTTGTCGTGGTTGATGAATCGTGACTGCAAAGAGTGAGAAATGCACCTGAATCTACCTGCTTTATATTTTGATGAACAAAAAGGTAAAACAGGTAAGTAGTTATTGAGGAACACCTATCTATCATTGAAGAACCGGATTCAATTTACTAAAAACAACTTTTAGAGGCCCTTGAAATAGATTATTTGCATGCTTCATTTGAATGAACTATTTTGTATGCTACACGTTGGAAACTAGCAAATTAAAGTTTTCTGCCAAGACCGTTATTGAGGTTTTAAGTTTGTTGTTGTCAACATTAACTTTAATTTAGGTTTCTTGCCACTTTTGATTGATTCCAAACTGAGCGTTACTTGCACTGGTTTATTAAATAATATTAAATAAATTGAACTTTTTCGAATTTTTTTTGTATTTTTTTTGTATTGAGATTTTTTGGCGCGAGCAAAACTAATAACAATAATTAACCAAAAATATGAACTAATAGTTTGTCAGTTTATTTACAAATTGAAGATAAAGTAGTTAATAAAAAATTCTACAAGTTTTTGTATAATTGGAGTTGAGTAGAACTTATTTTGACCAGCACAGACGAAAAAGGCCTTCTAGTGTAATTTTAAACAACTACTTTTCTATTTTCTTCACAAAATCAGAATCCGTCACACAGTGCAAGATAACATTACAAAATGAAAAAATAGGCAGTGCAAAAAAAGTTACATATGGTAAATAAAATAATGATTTTAGAAACTATTAATTAAATAAATAAATTAAAAAAAAAAATAATTATTAAAAAAATAAATAAAAACTTATAACATATTCCATAAAAAAAAATAAACAAAATTAAAGAAACTTTTTCGGTTCGGTCACGTTCATTTGTCGTTCTTCCAGTTTGCTTACCAAATTTATTTCTGAGCTATCTTCGGTTGACACTCCATTAATTGAGGTTTTTTCATAGAATGATTCTATTATTCTAATTATTTAAAATAAAAATCTCTTGAAGATAGTGACAATGGTTTTACAAAAATAAAACCTAAAAAGCGATCAAGAATCACACCGCCTCCACTTGAGAACCATTTGCTGTCAAAAGTTACCATTGGTTCTGGTGTATTCACTAATTCAAAATTATCCCTCAGCTAAGTTATTCATCGAAAGAAAATTTTTCATGTCAGTAACGTTTCAAGTTGTGTGGCCTCCTTATGATATAACATCTCAGATCGTTAAACAACATAGAGATATCTTGCTATCCTACTTTTAAAGAGAACTAATGATGTTAAGCCTGACGATTCGCGCCCATCCACACCATTACGATTTTGTGTGGATGCTAAATTCTCGGAGAAAAAAAATCCTACTTGAATAGATGACAATTTTTTGTTTTAACATTTAGAATCAACTTGCTTATTTTTTTTCTGTCTGTTAATACTAAACAATTTTTGTTTTATCGATGCAAACTGACACCATATTTAGGTTTGCCTGATTAGTTTTGTATATAGCAGCGCCTTTGAGTTTTTATAAAGAAATTTTTTTTATAATATATATATATATATATATGTTGGTAATAGACCATAATTTTTACAATATTCTATAAATTCTACCGAATGTTTGGCGTTAATATGTTTGTAGTTCGTTTTTTCGATTTTTCCCACTAAAGTTTTTTGGTGAACGTTTAGTTTATTAAAATTCAAAATAAACTTATTTTTCGAATTCATGCTGCAAATAAGGCCATATTTCGATTCCGAATGAATTATCATCAGTGCTCCTTGCTGTATATATAGGGAAATATTGACTTTGTCAAGATGAACTTTGACGTTGTAAAAATTAACTTTGGTGTTGTAAAATTGAACTTTGATGCGAATTAGGTGTCAGGTTTCTTTATTGGCTGG